>NC_048284.1:7940581-8213081 GCF_009762535.1 Notolabrus celidotus | reverse complement strand
CTTGAGCAGCACAACTGGGGCACTGACTTATGTAGGGGTGGCATGGGGTTAGTGTGTTCAAATCCTAAGCTATGGTTGGCTATCTGCATTGGGGGCAGGACTTGTGTTAAAGTTGACTAATAGGGATGCGTTCTTGGGCTATCTGCAGCTCTCTTTGTATTTAAATATTTGATATTTCCTTTTTAGTGTTTTCAAACATGGGACCACAGAGTCTGCAGGTAAACAGTGTCAAATTGGTTTGCCCAGAGTGGCTAACATTAGCAGAGCTAGCACCACCGGCCTTTGGTCAAATTGGAACATAACCACTTGAGCTACAGAACCAAACACACAGCCTTAAAAACGACTATCTTCATTGTCTAGTCCAGGGATTCCCAAACTTTACTATGCCACAGCATTAGCTCCTGTCCGGGGAACCCCTTTGCAAATCCAAAGACAATGCTTCAAAATATGTAAAGAAACATCAACTTTAAGAATGTATTTTCTTACTTTTATTCACTTTTACATTTGTTTAGCATAGGAAATTATTAAAAAACGTGTTTTCAGCACTGTTTATTCCCACTGAATAATAAACTTTGAACAAACTGTTGACAGATAAGAACAGAACAAAAGAAATGCCGAAGTTACAGCTGTCATATGAGGTGCGGTTAGGTACAAATGGAAACTTGAGAATCCAACGATTATGGCAGCTTGTGTTGTACGTTCAGGACAAATGGTTATATAGAAAAAATTTGATTCTATTTTTTTCACTTCCCTCCAATTTTCTGAGGCCCCCCTAGCACCCCCTGGCGGTCCCCACACTTTGAAAACCACTGGTCTAGTCTACTATCTGTCATCTGTGCTTTTTTACATCCAGGTAGTAGAGCATTTTAGCATTATGACATTATGGCAGTAGCCATCAACTGGAACTATAACCCCAGCCAAGGTGGATGGCTAGGCTAGAGCATAGACATTACATGTTAGCGGCATTTCGGGCCGACAATAGAACAAATATGATTTATTCTTTGATGCTAACTAATGAGGGTGATGGTGTTTAATCATTATAGTTGACTAAATGCAAACCTACTCCAAAAACTCTTCATCTTCAGAAGCAATTCAAAGCAAAAATAACTTGTGTGTGACCTTATCACACCATTATTTTGCTGCTCTCTTGAGTTATTCTATTCCAATGAATTGTGTTTGTCTTAAACAGGCAACCATATCAGTGTGATTTGCTCATGTATTCTTCTGATCCAGTCTGGGTCACATAAGGTAGTCTTCATGGCCCATTGGTCATGCTTCACAGATTCCTAATGTGTTTGTTTTCATGTCTCATAGAGTTGTAGCCAGAGAAACAGAAGCCCTGGAATAAGATCTGAGATTTGCTAATACATTTATTTTTACTCCCATGACCGCACACTTTTGATCCCACTAAGAGTTTCATGTCAGAATTCAGTTTATCTTTGATTCAGCTTTAATATTGTCATCAGAAGGATTTTAATACCTTAAATCTGTGATTAACATTCACAGGCCTCAGAGGTGACACTGCTTCTCTTTGAAATCATTCACGCCACCCTGCATCATTAAAGAGTTTAATGGCCTGTCCGAGCCTTTAACCGGGGGAGTCACAATGAGGAGAATGGACCTGTTGTGCAGGTGACCGGCATGGGAGAGAGAGCAGACAGAAATAAAAGAAAGTGAGAAGAAGCCAGAGGAGTGATGGGTGGTGAGAAGATCCTCCGACCTCTCTTTCTCTCAAATATGAGAATAGGGATTAGAAAGTGAATAGTGATTATGTCCACGTTGACCTGCCAGCCACTGTAATCAAGGACAGTGTGAGTGATGCCATGATTGGCCAAGAGGAAGAGGCCAGTGACAGTAATCCTTGGGAAAATGTGAACCACAATGACAGGCTGTGCTTGGAGACGACAGCAGCGGCTCCATCACTTTTCAGAGCGGAGGAAAAAAACAGAGTGGATGTGGGAGAGGAGGAGATTTAGACGGTTTCCTCTTTATTTCAACACTGTTAAACCTTTTGAGTGTCCTCAAAAGAGGCCAAAAAGTCCTGTCAGCCACCACAAAGCAGAAATAGAGAGGAAGGCAAAAGTAGCAATTAACAAAGCTTACAAAGGTCACTTCATTATAGACGACATTATGAAATACCTCCGTATATTATTTTCATAATGGGATCAAGCCGTGCATTTACTAATTCCTCTGACCACCCACATGACGATGAACTACATTCTCTTGCAGCAATGCCAAGCCCACCACCTTCGCCCATTCACTTTTATGCTTGGACCGAGTTGGACGACTTCCATCGCATCATTTCTCTGCATTAGTTGGAGATGAATACTTTCTAATTAGAATCCATAACACAACACTGGGGAACATTTGGAGTCATGTTCCTGGATATTTGACTCACTGCCATTTCAAAGCCTCACTGCTAGATCTCAGTCATTCAACAGAGTGGCTGTGGTTGTGTACATGAAGACAAAGGTCTCATTTTATCCTGGTTATAGTTGGTAGCTTAATTTATGGATTTGGAATAAATACATTTATGCAGATTTTTTGCATTAAGTTGGACTATAAAATCCAGAATATAATTCACACCAAAAAGAGTCTGTTTTTGGGTTTGACCAGAGAGGAAAAGGTTTAAACTGTCTTCCTTTGTGATGATTCGGTTCGGTTCAGTGAAGATCAATATATACAGTTTCTGTGCAGCTTTGGGACTGTTTCTGGTACCATCAGTTTTCACCATGTGGGCTGTCCTATATGTTTTTCAACTGAAAAGTGGCCCAGTTATCCTCTGGATTTTCAATGTTAGATAAGATATACTTTATTGGTCCCACATTCGGGGAAATTATTTTGTTACAGCAGCTTACAACACAGGACAGGGGAATACAACAATGTACTAACATAGTTAAAAATATAATAACAACAATAATAGCAATAGCAAAGGTAAAATAGAATAAAATAAAATAAAATATGGTAACTATTACAGATGTATACACACTATGTACACTTCTATCTGATAAATAGATAAGGTAAGTTATTGCACGGATAAAATTGCACCAGGTAATTTAAAAAAAACATACACAGTATGAAGAACAGTGCGATTCAGATGGATACAATAGTTATTTGTGAATGTGCCAAGTCACATAGTAACTGCCATGAATGAAAGATGAGAACAGATGATTAACAGGACATTGTAGTGCAGGTGGTCTACTGTCTTTTTAGCTGCTTGTCAATTGGTGGAGCTGTGAATTGACCAGAATTTGTCTGATTATCAGGTTTTCTACAACTTGCAATTGATAAGGCATGAGCTTCCCACCCTGAGCACGATGTCACAAGAAGATGGCCACATGAAAGTATGGTCTGTTTTGTCTGTTGTTACAAAAATAAAATACAGGTTAAATGAGTGTTGAATTCATGAACCATAAACTAAAAAAAAAGAGCTTAAAGAGGCTAAATGAAACTGTTAAACTGCTGTTTTACAATCGTCTATCAGTGTACATGCAGCGATTCCATGTACATGGAAAACAGTCATTTAATCCTGGGTTTCCCAAACTTTTCAGCCGGCTACCCCCAAAATATCAGTGCCAAAGAGTCGCAACCCCCATTGTCCCTCGAAGTGATTGGGTTAGGTTGCTACATACTTCACTGAGCTAATAGAAAGAAAATTAGCCTACCTACATGCACATGTGACTTTATTTTTGACATTTTTACAATAATGAGTACAGTAAGCAAATTGAATTAACTAAAAAAAAAAAATCTGGAAAACATATTTTGATACACAATTTGTGTCTTGCAAACCACCATGGGGTCCCGACCCCCACTTTGGGAACCCCTGATTTAATCAACTGCTAATTTGAAAGGACTTTCCTCTTTTCAATACTTAATGATAATTAGATTAATAAATGATAAAATATATGATTCAAAGATTGTCCACTTTCTTTTTCTTAACTCTGAATTTCACTCCTGAATAATCTGTTGAGGAACAACTCACCCATTTAAGGGCCAATATTTGTTTAATGTGCTGTTACCATGACTGTAGGCCGCATGCATAAATAAGGAAATAATAAAATAAGTACAAAAAATAAAAATATATCAGACTACCATCCACTCTAAACATGAGATACTGGTTTTCTGTGCTGGAGGATGGTTCAGAGGCAGGACAGCTCTCTGCATAAAACCTTAACAGGCCAGTGAACTTTGTCACTAAATGTTGTAGCAGCATGGGCCCTCTTGCATAACTGTAAGTGTTCAAAGAATTAAAATCTCTGTGGGGGGTCAAGTTATCAATTAACAAAACCCACACTGATACCCAGCCACCCACACACTCATTCAAAGTACCCTTACCTCTCTTCCTATGGGAGCAGTGCAGGTCTACTGGCTCCTCTGTCGTTCAGAGGCTTTGATAGGGCGATTATAAGAGAGCTGCTTTTATGCTTGATGTCCACCGGGTTACACAAAGAACACAGCTTTATCCATTTAAAGGGACTAAAGAGGGACATTGTTCTCCTGTAATCCAGAACTAAGATAAAATCATAAGCAAGCACGGAGAAAGGGAGAGTTCTGTTTGCTCAAAAACCCAAGACGTGTAATTATTTGGCCTCCGAATGTACTGTCAGAGATCCATCAAATGAGATCTCTTGAGACATTAAACAGCCGGCGGGGCACTTCAAGTGAAACTGTCCATCTTTTCTTTCCTGGAAGTTTGCAGTCCTGCAGCTGTAACCTGAGATCTTGAAGCTGGAAGTGATGACACTGGACCAGTCGTCCAGACTTCTGCTATGAATGACAGAAAGAAAAACAAAGAGGGAGCTCTGACAGACTCGAGGAGTGATGGACTGCTGCGTTTTATGTGTTCATGTTTTTTTTGTGGTTGTTCAGCTATTTTTCCTCCTGTTGTTATTGACATTAGCCGACCACAAAAGGCCCCACAGTTTACAGAGAGGTTTGACAGAAGACAAACATTTGTTGTTTTATTGTTGTTGGTGACATCATGGTGTGGTCCACAGATTTAGTCTGGAGAAAGAATTCAGTTTTGGACAGACACAAAGGAAAAATGTTACCGTGCAGAGCGTTGACACCAGCGTTATTTTCATTCATGTTTAGGAAGAATTAAAATTCCCAACATTTTCCCTGATTTATCATGTCTAAGATATCCGGGAGGATGGTCATCACGTCAAAGGCAACAAACACAAAACAGCTTCTCTCTCATACATCATACGAGGCTCTGGATAAGCAGGACAGAATAACAGCCAAAAGGGATAACCATACAAACCACCCTTGTGTCCCTAACAGACAAGTCAATCAATCATCAATCAAGCTTTATTTATATAGCACCTTTCATACAAATAAAATGCAACCCAAAGTGCTTTACAGCGATTGAAAACAAGAAAGAAGCAGAAATGAGACAATGCTAAGACATTTTAGTGGAAGATAATAATAATGATAATAATAAAACTAATAAAAATACAAATTAAAAATAAGAACAACATAAAAATAAAATAAAATAGAGACCAATGCACACCAAAATAAAATATGTGTAATTAAAATAAGTTAAAGCATCAAAATTAAGAAATAAAAATAGTTAAAATAAATAGATTTAAAAGGTAAGGATAAGAGTTGAAAAATAAAACTAAGGCTGAAAAATATCAATAAAACTGAGTGGATAAATAAAATTAAATAAATGAATGAATAAATACATAAAAATAGAATAAGATAACAGTTAAAATTACTAAATAATAAAGCAACATTTAAATCAATATTCTAATAAAAGGTAGGTAATAAAATTGTTAAACCCTACATAAAAGCCAGACTGAATAAATATGTTTTTAGTTTACGTTTAAAAGTCTCAATATCTCCATCAGCTCCTCTCAGATCCTCCGGCAGGCTGTTCCATAGTTTGGGAGCGTAGTGGCTGAAAGCAGCGTCACCAAATGTTTTAGTTCTGCTCTTAGGAACAGCTAAAAGAGAGGAGCCGGAGGATCTGAGAGACCTACCTGGTTTATATACTAAAAGCATCTCTGAGATGTAGTCTGGTGCAAGGCCATGCAGTGCCTTAAAAACTAGTAAAATAATTTTAAAATCAATACGAAAAGCAACAGGCAGCCAATGTAAAGATTTTAAAATAGGCGTAATGTGTGCTCTCCCTCTGGTCCTCGTTAAAACTCTAGCTGCTGCATTTTGTATTAACTGCAGTTTGTTAATTGTGTTCTTTGGAAGACCAGAAAGGAGAGCATTGCAGTAGTCCAGCCTGCTGGTTATAAAAGCGTGCATTAGTCTCTCTGTGTTGCTCAGAGAGAGAAACGGCCTCACCCTAGAAATGTTCTTTAAATGATAAAAGGCTGTTTTGGTGATAAAACGAACATGTGGTTTAAAATTAAAATCAGAATCAAATAAAACACCTAGGTTTCTGGCTTCTTGGCTTTGATTAAGTCCATGAACATTTAGTGTGGAGGCCAGTTTCTCTCTCTGAGCCTTTGAGCCGATGACAAGTACGTCCGTTTTTTCCTGGTTGAGCTGTAAAAAGTTATGTGACATCCAGGTTTTAATATCTAAAATGCAGTTAAAAAGTGAGTCAATCGGCCCAGTGTCATCAGGAGACACGGCCACATAGAGCTGAGTGTCATCAGCGTAGCTGTGGAAATCTATGCCATGTCTCCTGATGACACTGCCCAGGGGAAGCATGTACAAGTTAAAAAGTAACGGTCCTAAAATTGATCCTTGCGGTACCCCACAGGTAACCTCATGATGTTCAGAATTTTGATTGTTGATTGTTACATAAAAATTTCTGTTAGAGAGGTAGGATGCGAACCATTTAAAAACACTACCGGACAGGCCAACATACTCACTTAATCTGTTTAAAAGAATTTGGTGGTCAACAGTATCAAAAGCAGCACTGAGGTCAAGTAGCACCAGGACTGTAGGTTTGCTGTTGTCAAGGTTTTTCCTGATGTCATCTACTACTTTTAGTAAGGCGGTCTCTGTGCTGTGATGTGTTCTAAAACCTGACTGAAACATTTCAAATTTGGTATTTGAGTTTAAAAAGGTATTTAACTGGATAAAAACAAGTTTCTCTAAAATCTTACTTAAAAATGGGAGATTTGAAATTGGTCTAAAATTACTTGGTGATAAAATGTCTAAGTTCCCTTTCTTTAAAAGAGGTTTCACTAAAGCAGTTTTAAAATCATTTGGGAAGACACCCAGCTGTAGAGAATAATTTACTATGGTGAGTATGTCTTCCGATACAGAATTAAAAACAGTTTTAAAAAGGGAGGTAGGGATGGGATCAAGGGAACATGTGGAGGGTTTCAGTTCTGTTACCACCCTCCTCAGTGTGTCAGCATCAACCAGGTCAAAACAGCCGTACTTGTCATCACAGGGTACATTTGGTACAGGTAAAAGTGCAGTGTGCATGTTTTGTTGGCAGATACCAGACCTAATTTTAAGTATTTTCTCCCTGAAGTAGCCAGCAAACTCTTCGCAGTTGGAACCTGAAAGCTGAGCACTGTTGTTGACTGTGGGGTGTAAGAGTGAATCAATGGTATTGAAAAGAAGTCTGGGGTTGTGGATGTTGGTGTTTATGAGGTTTGAGAAGTATGCCTGTCTTGATGTTCGAATTGTTTTATTGTAGTTTTGAAGTTTTTCAGTGAATATGTTTTGATGTATAGTGAGTTTTGTTTTTCTCCATCTGCGTTCAGCAGTTCTACATTCTTTCTTTAGGTTCCTCGTGTAGTCATTTTTCCATGGTACCATCTTTTTTGTGGTAATTTTCTTGGTTTTAATTGGAGCCGCTGCATCAAGCACTGTTTTCATTTTACTGTTAAAATCATTGACTAAGTCATCACAGGCTGATGGTCGGACAGGATTTTTGTATTTTGATATTTGTGATGTGAGAGCTATGGCTACTTCAGGGGTTATGTAACGTTTTCTGATAGTACGTTCTGTGCAATTGGGTAGGCAATGATTAAAACTGTTAAAAAACACACAGTGGTGGTCAGACAGAGCCAGATCAGTGATGGATGTTATGTTGATGTTAAGACCAAAGGATATAACTAAATCTAAGGTGTGTCCATGTTTGTGAGTTGGTACATTAACATGCTGTTTAAAACCCATACATTCTAGCAATTCTAAAAACTCTTTGGCTCTGGTATCTGCCAGATTGTCGACATGTATATTAAAATCACCAATTAAAATACAGGCATTATGGGTAGTGTGAATGACTGACAATAGTTCTGAGAATTCTGTTAAAAACAGGGGTACAGATAATTTAGGAGCTCTGTACACAGTCACAGCAAGGAAGTTAGGGTTGGCGTTAAAAAAGGTTGCATTATATTCAAATGCATTAAAGGTGCCCAAATCCACATCTCTTACTTTCATTGTTTCTTTAAAAATCGAGGCTGTGCCTCCACCCCTCTTTCCTTCTCTAAAGGAAAAAGAAAAGGTGTAGCTGGGTGGACAGGCCTCTAGCAGTGTGGCAGGTGCATCTGTGCCCAGCCATGTCTCGGTCAGAAAAAGACAGTCCAGATTGTAATCAGTGATGAGTTCATTTATACAGAAAGATTTTTGTGTTAATGCCCTGATATTAAAAAGTGCCATGTTGATTTCTGTCTGAGTTTTAGATGAAGAGGAGTTCTTGTTTATGTGTACTGTAGTAAGGTTGTTCTTGTTTGCTCCTTTTGTAGTTTCTTTGACAGTATTGTGGCGAGCAGAGATGATGGATTTAATGAAATGGACAGAGTGAGGTGAGGGAGTGTGAGTGATTCTAACAGATGGGACAACTCCTGTGATTGTCGTGAGGGGCGGGTGACATGAATGGACGCTATCGAACCGGTAGGTGGGGCTAGTGTGAGCGGACAGGCAGTTTTGAGGGGAGAAGTGAGTGACAGGAGCAGGTGTACCTGTGTTTTTGATTGCAGACAGTCATTCAGAATGGTGAGAGTGGACCCCGTGCAGAATGTTTGCCGACAACATTCGGCTACCCCGTCCGTTAGGGTGAATTCCATCCCGTTTGAACAGTGGTGCACGGTCCCAAAAAAGGTTAAAGTTGTCCACAAAAGACAAGTCTCACTTTGATGAATGCCTAAGATGTGCAACACAATACTTTGACTAAAAACAGCTTTTTTTATTCCACTGAAAATTTTTGGACGATGTGGAGAAACAATTAAAACCACCTGTTACATATTAATCTCCCAGTAAGTAATACACAAGGCAGTCAGATTTGCCATTAAGCTTTTCCGTTCCTTTTTGATCTTACAGCCGGTTATATAATGATATGTATTAGTGAGAGGTTACATTTTCATTGATGGGAGATGCTCTCATCAGCTCTGCTGCCATTTCCTGGATTTCAGATCAGGATCTTGCCTCACTTCAATCATCAATCAATCAGACTTTATATATAAAGCACTTTTCATACAATGCCATTGTAACACAAAGTGCTGTACATAAAAATAACTTAAAATAGAATAAATTAAGAAAAAGATCCCATCCCCAGCGCCGACCCCAAACCCACCCTGCAATCCTAAGGTTAAGAACACAATATATGCAACAATAGTAATAAAAACAATAAAAATTAAATTAAATAAATAAAAAATAAAACAGAAGTTGCTGAACAAACTAGAGGTAAAATAATATGTTAAAACTCCACACAGGAAATTAAAATCACCAAAATGAAATAAATTTCTAAGATAATAAAACACTAAAATATTAAACCATAACAAAAAATAAGATGGTATACTTAAAAAAAAAAAAAAAAGTACATAAATAAAAAAAATAGACTAAAAGTGACTCAAATTTGAACTAGATAATAAATAAATAAATAAAGCTATTATGAGAATAAAACTAAGTTAAAAGCACTTCTCCCTATCAGAGATGGTTAAGGCCCTAGAACATCCTCAGGCTGCTCTCACATCTGTGCCCACTAACTGTCATTATTACCATACCCTTAAAGATCAACCTGAAATGCAAACTAATGTTTTTGCCAAAGTTGTCATTTTGGTTATGAACAATCAGAGCCATTTTTTTTTAAGTCAGATTGGCAATAAGTAGGAAAGCCGGGTAATAAATTAAATCAAGTCACTGTTTCCGCATGTAAATGAATTACCATTTACCTCCTAGAGAGCTGAGTATATCCCTAAGTATATCAAATATTAAATGAATAGCTTTCTTCCACCACAATGACCTCATTTACCCACTCACAGGTGCCACAGTTAGATCACATATTAAATCTACCTGTCTCAGCATGATGTGTTAATGGAGCGTGTGATTTGCCTCCACGTGAACACACTTATATCTGATATGAAAGGAAAAACTGGGTCAACAAAGCAGGTCTGTCATCAGATATGGGGAACCGCTTAATCATTATCACTAATGTCGGGTTTGTGAAGCTCCAAAGTATCATGATTAAGGTAAACTTTCATTGTCATACAAGCCTCACTTGAACATTGCCCTCACAGCACCTGATCATGTACTGCATTGCTTGCATGCTTCAAGGATCCCAGGTGCTAGCTTACATAAGACGAGGCACTGACACATACAGCTCACCAAACCCTGTTATGCCTGGAATGGAGTTTTTAATTAACTTGTAAAGTCAGTCTTTATCTCAGTTCCTCTGCCTCCATCTATCTGTCACTGTCTCATATGTACAGTACAGTATGGCACGGGACAGGTCACCTGTGTGGAAGGATTTGAAGACAAGAGAGACAAAGGATACCATTAATCACCTTTGAGGCTATCCACATTTGTATACTGGAACTCTTTGAATTATTGCATTATTATAGCAAACATGCAAACATTGGTTATTTTCCTATAATAATGCTCTCTTTTTGCAGAGTTAAGACGCAATGAGTTGACATTTTAAGATCTCACTGGTTGCTTAATGGGGAAATTACAAGTATTGGAGGCAGTAATGGATGTTAGTGCTGCTCAAGTTGCAAGTTGCAAATCCCAAAATAAAGCCAATGCGGAAGTCCCAAATGCTGCAGTTCCTTGAGTGGCCACTTGAGGCTGGCTCACAAATTGAGTCATTTTACTGTTTCCCTCTTGATAAAACGCTCAAATAAACAAAAGCATTGAACATGTTACTTGCTTTGAACAACAATGGTTTTGGTCTCTATAATCATGACAAACTGTACAGACTGTAGTTGTCTTCTACATAACCATGTTAGCTTTGAACAAGTAGATGCTAGCTAATTCAAACAGCTAACCAAACATCTTGCTGTGGGTTTTATATATACAAATATTACACAAATACCATAACTCGCAGTGCGTTTAATTGAAGTGACAATACATCCTCCAGCTTTTACTGGGAGTGAAAATCTAGTGTTCTTCTAGGTTGGTACTACTTAGCCAGAGTTGGCTTGCTAGCTTGTTTCTCACACGTTGATTTTTGCAGTGACAGCTTCCTGCTTGACAACAGCAGCTTTTATTGCAGATATAACAGGATGATAAAGAGAAGACCTGTTCTTTGAGTACATACATACAGTATACTGCTATATAAAATTCACCCAACACTCGCTCTCCCACTGGAGATGAGTACAATCGAGCAAGGAATAAGTTTGCCAGGGTTCCACAAGCTCTCCTAGCTTCTTTAACCTCATATTAACAACTCTTATCAGCTACTACCACAAAAATAGTTTCAGTCTGGGGAAAACACTTTGGTGACTGTCTTATTAGCTAACTAGTGTATTAGCCTTAGACACAGACTATGGATAGCTATGCTAATTTAGCTTTTATCTACCCCATTGCTAATCTCTTACTTAGACTGTGTTGTGAAAGCTGTTAGAAGTGAGAATTAACAATAGCTCTACAAAACTAATCTGCCTTACCTGCCTGTATCTTAAGAGTTATGTCTCACCAAGCTAGCTACTACTTGCTAAAGGATAGCGGCATGCTAGCAACCAAGCAAGGGTAAAAATAAAGAAAGGAAAAACTGCAACTTGCTAAATGATAGCAAAATTCTTGTTATGCAAATTGACAATTGATTTTTCCACACATGGGTGGCCTTTGATAATTGCATTGCAGATGTTTTGTATACTTAAGATGTACATTTTCCCACTGGCTATGCTTACTTTTGCTAGTTAGCAGTTATCTAGTCAGATAGATAGGAGCGGAATTTTGCCTTGACTGCTCAGATCCTGCAAACGTTTTGTGGACAGAATTAAAATATTTGATCTAATAAGCAAAAAGGCCCTCCTGAGAGAGAGCTGGTGTTGGCAGTGTCTTCTAGATATGTAATTTGGCAACCGTTGTTACACAACCTCAAAAGGACATCAGGGTACATCATGGATGTGTTTTCAGTTAGGTTGTTTTGTAGTCTTTTCGTGCAGTGTTAATCTGCACAATTACCGGTAACTTAATCCTGCTGCTTCCCTTCCTCCTTTATCAAATTTAAAGTTCTTCTTCTACTTTGTGTGAGAAACGAAGACACGCTTCACCTGCAAGTTATAAAACACACACAGAGCTGATGGTAGCACAGGTAGGAGAAGTAAAGTATGAAAGATTGATGTTTCAGGTTATTTAAATTGTGTGATTCTGTGACAGTTTTATTTGTGAGAGTGTCCTCTGGGCGTTCACACCCTCTACCTCTGTGAGTCTTACCCCACAGTGTCTCAGTTTTCAAGTTCTCATAAAAATAAACTTGATCTCTGTGGTGGGTCCCGATGCAGTGAGAGGATGTTTGCTTTTCTTTTACTTAGCACAGTTAATTTCAAATTCATGCATTTGGTGGGATTTTTCAATATTAAGAGCTACTTCAAAGCCGTGTTAGGCTACTCCATAATTTGTTTGTTTGCTTGCTAAATCCAATATAACTGCCACTGAAACAAGGAACTGAAGTTCTGCTTAACCATGGCCGCCGGGATTAAACATATTTTATCTCACTTTTGTTTGATTTATTACATTAAAGATCCCCTCATCTATTTTCCTGAGCTGACAGGCTGCATTACATAATATACAAAACAGCAGAGGACCTGTGACCCACGCTCACATCAAGAGCTGTTTGGCTCCCGTAAACCAGTGGAAACATCCACACATCAAAGAGTTCCTATGCAAAGAAAAATCATGTAAACTGACTTTTCATAAGAGGGGCTGTGCTGAACAAAGGAGGGTTTTGTGTGGTGAAAATGGTCCATAAAGGCTCATTGAGCAGCAGAGGAGGGGAATAAGTGTGAGCTGATTGAAGGAGGCGTGTTGTGACGGGATGGAGGATGTGTTTGGAACAGGAGCTCAGCTGTGAGATGGTCGTATGGAAGTGTTTGCGGTCCCAAGAGAGCTGTGACAGGAGACGGAGTTATGCCAAAAATGTGTGTGTAAACATGAGTGTGTCTGTGTGAGCACCGTAAACATTTAAGTAGAAATACATGGCTCCAGTTTACCCAAACAGCTTTTGTTGAATAGATCAAGAAACTTAAAGGATCGATATTTACACACTATTGAGTAAGTTGCTGTTGGAAATCATCCTCACTACTTGTAGCCGCCAGTGGTAGAGATCAGTTACGTTGCAGCTCACAGTGAGACTTTTCACCCATCAATCTTCCCTAAAACAGAGGGGCTGGAATCACATGGTAATTCATATTGCCACAAGAGACCTGACACATGGCCCACAAGGGCGATAATATCACAAAAACAGCAATCTTGTATTAACTGAGACAAGCGATCACAGATAAAGAACATGGTTTAGAGCAGGATTAGGGCCCGTGTTCATTAGCAGCGTTTTTTGCAGTCGCAGTTTTCAATTACAGAATCAGTGCAGGTCAGTGCTTTCAATGCTAAGTATCCTAAGCACAAACATGCACCAGCTGTTTTTTGTGTCTGTGCTCACAGCGCTTTGAGTTGAAAATAGTTCAACTCTCGGGACACCGCTGCATTCATTGTGAATATCACCCTCAACATCCAATCAAAACCAAGGAGGGGCTGGACATCTGATATCAACTTGTGGTGGGTCTGTACGAAGGAGAAACATCAGATGGAGTATGTGTAGAGTTGCATTATTATAGAAACATTAGATAGAAATGTATTGTTCATTTCATGGGTCTTATAAAACTCAACGCAACTTTATTTATAAAGCACTTTAAAAACGACCACAGCCGAAACAGAGTGCTGTACATAAATAGGCAAAAAAAGCAGGCATAAAACAATTCAAACACAGGATAATAAAACAATAAAAGCAATAAAAACAATGAAACGATAGAAACAATAAATAAAAACAAACCATAAAACACTAAAACAGGAGCAGAGTCTCATGCGGGGTTGAAAGCCAAGGAATAAAAATGGGAATAAAACAGTCCATGTAATGCAGACTGTGATTTTGAATAGTCATTAAATATACCAGCATTTACATGGCTGATGTCCACACTACAACTATGACACTATCAATAGTGTGATGTAGAGTGTTATCTGCTCTTGTCAATCTCTTTGCTCTCAAAAATGTCCTCACCAGTGTTACATTACCCGTGCAGTCAAGAGCCAGCAAGATATGATCTATTCTGAGAATAAACAAAAACAGAGTACATTTTTCATCACAGTGTGTCCATATATGGATCACATAATGGGTACACATCAGATGAAATACTTTCTCAGCATGACGACTGATAAAACTATGTATGTACTGTGCGTAAGTCCTATTCCAGTCACAGACGAAGCAGCTTGTCCTCAGTGGGATTCCTCCATTCACAAGATTCAGTAGCAGGAAATTGAGTGCTTTCCAGCACTTTTATTAGCCATGTGAGAGTATCCGTCTTCCTCCCCCAGCTGCCGTCTTATGGGAAATAAGAGACGCTGCGGCATGCGACTGCCCTCCATCATCTGAAAGGGCTTCAAGCCAGAACAGAAATCTGAAAGAGCGGGTAAAAACGGCAGGGAATTAATTACATTCTCAAAATTAAGTGGCTACCTTTTACTCAGCGTGAAGCCCATAAAGTTGGCCTGCCACTTCATTCAATCTTTGATGAATAAGACTGTTTTTATTACAAATTTTTTGTTAAATAAATTCTGTACAGATGGATAAATGTGGGCTAAATGTTTACATACCTTCCAAAAAAAGATAAGTCCCTGAGCCAATATAAGTGACCACAACAATCCAAGTACAGCAACTTAGCAGAGTAGACAGGAGTGAAGAAGAAAACCATGTCCACGTCTGAGGTCAAGGAGTCGAGGCATGCAGAGGGCCGGCAGACAGATCGTGACCTTTTAGACTGAAAGGGAAAACATTTGACAGGAGACACGACAGGATGAAGACGGATCACAGCGGGAATAGAAAAGACATTGTTCTAAAGGGGCTAAAGCATGATCCGTGCTCAAACTGCTATTTGTCTTCAGCTGCAAAACAGTTTAGTGTTACATTTTTGCAATTGCAGAGAGGGAGCAAGACGGATGTTGTCTTCTCAACACAACACCACATGTATAGGAAAGTGTTTTCAGCCGAGCAAGCAGCACAGCTCTGTCCAAGTGTTGGACTTTCTGTCAGCTGATTGGTCCAGGGAGAAACATCATCATGGAGTATTAGGGCTGGGAATTATAAACAATTATGATCTGTTTGTTGGGTCCAATTCCAGAGTAATTAAACTATCTGAATCTCACAAATCCAAAATATAAAGTGTAACCTTCTCACTCAAACCCACTGACAAGAAAGCAATCCCCAACCTTGTAATAACAGTGACTGCTTGTATTAACCTTTAATAATGCTAACTTTATTTGTATAGCACCTTTTAAAAACAAACATTTACCAAGTGCTTTGTCTATGGTTATTACTTAAACTTTAAGCCAGACTTTTTTGCATTCATAAACTATGCAATCCATCAAATAGCATGAACATGTGTTCAATATTTACCTTAAAGTTGGTGTAGAAAAGGCCCCAAAGTTATGTTAAATCCTGTTCGATTTCAAATGTCTTTAAGTTATGCTTTCACTTTCAAAGTGGGAGGGGCTTCCCCAGCTAGTGTTTGACTGTGAGTGAGGGATGCCATGCGGTGATGAGTAGCTGGTGCACACACAGACGAGTGATAAGAAGCTGGATGTGCGTGAATGAAAGAGTGAGTATTAATCTAAAAGGATAACGGTAATAGGAAAGTTGATTTATTTTGATGTTGCACTGTGAACTGTTATTGAGACACCGTTTGGAGTGTAGACGTTCACCATGTGTTCATTGTGTAGGTTCTCAGGTTTTCGGCACCGACCGGCTCTCTTGCTAAGCTATTGCTATAGTATAAAGAAGTGTGTTTATTGCTTTATCTGTTTAAGATCTAATTGTTGTCCCTTTTCTTTGTAGAAAAAACCACACACAAATAGTAAAAACCCAAATCAACCAACTTCCAACTCTCTGTGTTTTTCATGCGCTTGAGAATTTGGCCTTAATTGGCGTTCTGGCCGACACCCCGTGCGTGAACCTGGTAAAACATCACAAACTAGTGTCCAGACAGAGATATTAACATTATCTCCACTACAGTTGGCATGATTTAACCATTATTTCAGATACATAGCACATGAGCATTTGTTTTTTTATGATGGCCGACAAGGGTAACTGATTTGCAATGGCCCAAACAATCTTAATTCATAATGTGCAGCAAGTTCAGGAACAAATGTATGCTCATAAACACATGCAATAGTGCAAAAACACATGCATCAATGGAAACACTGCAAATGAAAGCTGAAAAATCACAGCATGCAAAAGAACAAACAACTGCATTTGCAAAAACAGAAATTAAGAAATGGACATACACCGAAAACACATGCAAAGGAAAAATGCAGCACATGACAACAGATGTACTCCAGGCCTCTAGCATAGCTAAGTGAAACAGTTTACTAATAATGAACTGTTTTTTCCCCAATCAAATTTTGTTTAAACTCGACGAGATTTGTTGTTTACCTTCAGTTATGAAGTCTTTGTGAGCTGTGATACCTTAGAAGTCTGTCCAATCATTTCATTTGAGCAAAGTAATGATCAAGGATGACAAAGGAAGGAAACAAGTGTTTGCTCAACAGCACAAAACAAGACATTGTTTTGTGCTGTTGAGCAATGTCTCAAACTTGCTGACAACTCCAAAGAAACAGCAAAACACATGCAGGAAAGAGAGCCCATCAAAATGTCAATTGGTTTAATAAGTAGATTTTTATCTCTTCCATTTGTCCCTAAGAATAAACATGCTCGACTGGCAGCACAAAGACCGATCTGAGGGATCTTTATTTTGATGCTCCTGCATACATTCCTAGATACAAACACAAGAACAAGCTCTGTTAAGTCTTGCTAGGTGTTCTGTAAAACTCAGTATCATACTTTCAACATGTTGACCAGATAAACAGACCCTCCGTGTAACATCGCTACGCTTGAGTGGATTTGTTGTCTTTTAGGATCGTATCATTGCTGCCCGTTAGCCAAAAAGCTACGCTATCATTGCCCACAGTTAATACATTCCACAACTGCTTAGCAAAGGCTCCATTGTCTCCTCAGCTGCTTTCTAACTAAAATACCCACCATGCAAATCATTTTCTGTCTCCCATAGATTGCAGATAATGACTCATCATCTCTGCAGCGGTAATAAAAAACACTCCACATGGAACCAAAGGAACGGCAAAGTCATCAACTTTAAAATTCTTGTGGTTGTTGCTTTTATGTGGGTACTTACTATTTTATAGTGATGTGACATAATGCACCTGTGAGGATTAACACGAGGAAATCTGCTATCTGAACATCAGTGCTTGTTAAGGTGCATACTGGTACGTCAATTAACTGAAAACAATGAATCTGTCTTTGGAATTTGGGCACATCAATCTAACACCCCATACTACAGACAGCTCACGCCATCTGCTTTGTCACACATTCGCTGTAATTGAAAGCACTTAGCTGGTACAACCTCCCTCAATTCTGTGGCAGTTGCACCAACACCGAACACAAATTTTCTCACCACATCTACAATACTTCCTTGACACACTCTTTCATCTCCTTTTTAACTACCGCATATCAAAGAAAGCAAAGGCAGCAAAGAGACCATACTGAGGGGTGACGGGTTGGGGTTTGCATGCAGCACAGAAACTGATTCATTATAGTGTGAAAAACAAAAACACCAGATGATTAAAACTTTTTCCACAAATAAACATCTGTTAACCAGACGAGAGTCGCTAGTTTCACTTAATCCACAGTGAAGTCGCTTGGAAAGATTAGCTGGATTGGGAGTTTAAAGTGGAGCTGGAAGTTTGTTGTGCAACAGTTTTTGTCCTTCATGGTATCTCTACATTTAAAGCCTCTATGGTTGTTTGTGTGCATCTGAGTTACTAGGCCAAACAGGAAGCTGTCCAGCTAGTAGATTGGCTGTTGGGGCATTTAAACTAGCCACAAATGTATTCATAGTCTTTTATTTTACACCATAATGCAATTTAATGATGGACTAGCCTCTGCTACTACTGGAAGAGAAATCCACAGCATTGTCTAAAAAAGCCTTTACAGCAGCCACTGTCCTCTTACATAAGCGTCCAGTGGTGAAAATGACCTCATCCAAAGCTGGTCAAAGGTTAGTGTTCTGCTGTTTGTAAAGTATGTTTTGAAATGTTTGGTTGATTTGGGGAATAATATTACCCCTGACCTATTGTGTACAGCATCAGTGAACTAACCTTTAGAGCCAGAGTACCATAATAACATAGCTGCCATTGTCCTCCAACGTCACAGTGGAAGTGGAAAGCTCAATTGCTGTTATAAGGTCACGAGATTCTGATATTGCTGTGTTCCAGGTTTAAAGTTGTGTAAACAAAAATAAGTTGACAATTTTCATTCATATTACTTCTTCAAGATTAATCAGCAAAAACAAGCATGAACAAGCAAAATTTCGATAGACGTATGGCTATTTTTCAATGAAAAACAACCTACTTGATAGCATGAGGATCAACGTCCAACAGGGCTAATTATTGTATCATTCAGACATTTATAAGCTAACTATTCACCAAGATAAGAAATGGTTGAATGCTACCTTTACAGGTTGATAGTGTCATAAGAAATAAGAGAAAATACACATTTGAAAAGATATTAAAAAAACAGTTTGGTATCCTGTTTGCTTCCATTAATAAGCTCATATAAGCTTTCAGCAACTTTCTTGCTTATACTACTGTTAGCTTGGAAGTGCTACATGCTTCAGTCACAGTTTGATAGTATATTGATTCTAAATGTCAACATATCATATCAGCACATCAATGATATTTAGTGATGTTAGCTTTGAAGTAGCTGCTACTATCTTGCTTTTCCTTTAAGTAGCTAGTAGATTGTAAAAAATAAACATAAGAATTATCCATCTGGAAAAAGTTACAACTTCTAACCAGGAAAACAGCATGACTTCAACAAAAGAGAAGCTTCCCACTCATAACATTGGAAAATGGCCGCCATCAGTATATGGACCATTAAGTAAGGTAGATACCAAGGGCTACTGCTTTCCCAAAATCCTTTATCCACAATACTGCCTTGGACCCTATTAGTATGTAAGTAACTGCTTTGACATGTCAGATGTAAGAGCTTAATCAGAATATGTTAACTTTTGTTTGCTAATGAAAATTGAATGAGCTGAAAATAAGCTAACAATGAGCAGAGCTAATGGCTAGCTGCGTGACTCAGCATTTTTTGGAAAACTGAAGCCTTACATTGTTCCTTGTTGTCTTGTTTTTTTTTAATTAGTGTGCATTTTGTGCACCCACGCCTTCAAATACGTCAAAGAGGATGCTGAAGCTACCCTGTTAGCTCATTTAATTTGAGAGCTCACAGCAAGGACAGTGTAGTTAGCCCCACATGCCCTGTTGTTGGTTTGAAGTTCAGGCTGTAGACGCAGGGTTAAGTTTGTCAAGATCCTATCAGCAAATGAGGTCTCGGAAGCACAGAGGAGCAGCATATTTCAGTGGCAGGCGGGCTGCAGATAAAGCTAATAACACCAGGCACAGAACAAATAACAGCAGCCCCTCGATTAGCCCCCCAGACGAGGAAATATGATGGAATGCGTGCTTTTCAACACTCCCAGTGTGATCCCATCAAAACCAAAACAGCTACCAGTGTCAGAGCCTTTAGGGGTTTGTGTTTGTTCTCTCCTGTTCTCCACCTCAATGTTCACGCCAATCTATTAAAAATCTGATGATTAATTTAGATGTGAGCATAATGGACTTACAAAAAGGAATGAAAGGCCTTTCAAGAATCTGAGAATCAAAGAGGTATAAAGGTGAAAACTGGCAGCTGCTGCTTGAAATACTTTTCTTTAATCAAATATGAAGTTAAAAATAGAAAAAAATCTGTAAAGCTTTAAATCTGTCAGACTTCACTTCTCTATCTGCAGTTTTCCAGCTGGTCTCACTCACACTTCTGAGGGATCCACTCTTGGCAGCTTAAGGAGTTTTGCAGCCATGCCAAGTTGAAGTTAGTGTTTTTATTGTATATATCAGCAAAACAGATATAAAGGAGAGTGTAACAGAAAACTGCAGGGTGACAGATATTAAGTCTATGATTTATTTTGTCAGTCATAAAACTTGTCATGGCTGTCCCTGAGGCCAGCTCCAGTTTCAGGTGTGTGTCCAGAAACATTTTCTGCAACCACAAATACAAGTTAGGTAACTTCTCTGTCTTCATTACAGTTGAAATGATGTATTTCGTGACTTTATAGAGTTTAGAGGAGGAGAAACAGCCAGAGGATGAAGAATCATACATTTAAACTGTTATTTTCTACTTCAGAGGTTGTTTGATTCACCGATACACCGAATGAAGTCCAGAGATTTTTATGTCAGGCTGTTCAGAAAACAACTAAGCAATGCTACACCTTGAACCAAAATGTAGTTCCTACATTGTTTTAATGTAGTAATGGTTAAAAAACATAATTTTTTGCAGACAATGGACCAGAATGCCCTTATTAACTCATTTATAATCAGTTGTAATTAAGGAAATTCATGTTTGTGTCCATTTATCATCTTCCAATATGCCTCACATTGACCTTTTAACAGCAAAAATCTAAAACAAGATAAGAAGCAAGTTCTGTCTCTTCAGAGTGTCCAAGGGGTCAGCTTTACCTTTGGTCCTCTTTCATGAGGCCTTGTTTCTTCTTAGTATGTTCTGGGTGTAAATGAAGCTCAGTGGAAGTTCAATTATGCATCATTTATATCATTCTGCATTTCATCATCCTATCCATCTCCTCCCGCTTATCTTGTCACCGGATCGAGGGCGTTTACTCTTAAGTATTCATTGTTCCATGACCTCTATCAACCAATCATCCTGCTGCTGTTCTCCTTTAACCCTCCTGTTATGTTCGTTTCTCAGGAACAGGAATAATGTTCCTGGGTCAACTTGACCTGGGGCATATTTAACTATTCAAAAGTGTCAGAACCCAAAAAATCCCAATGAACATTTTTTTTTATCTCATTATTAACTCCATTACTAACCATTTAAATCAATATTTAGTTTCAATGTTGTTCTTTAATTCTCACAGATCATGGTTCAATGAGGATAACTCACTCGTTTTTCATGTGTGTGGTCGTAATTGGGGTGAAATATGTCACACAGTTGCAAAGAAATAATTAGTATTTGACACTTCTGACCCCTTTTAGCCTCCACTTTGACTGCCGGGTCAAGTTGACCCACGAACAGTATCTATGTAATATAAACATGCAGGGGGAGGGGGGCGGGGGGTTGTAAATATGTTAAATGAAACATTTTTATTTTATATGTTGATTATGCTAATTAAGCCAAGCAGAAGAAGTTTCCAAAAAATACTTTTAACATTTTTTTTTTGTTTGTTTTAAACTTTGAAATGGGTCAATCTGACCCGGAACATAACAGGAGGCCTAAGGCCCTCAGTTCAGCATTTCAGTGTGGATCATTCAGGCCCTTCTCAATGCCAGACGCCCTCGCAGCTATTATCAGTGTCCAGGTTTGGTTCTTTAAATATGCACTCCTTGCAACATCCTGCATCCTTCCTTCACCACAATCACCAGTGTCAACGCTCCATTGGGGGTTATCCCAGCAGTTGGCCTCATCAACCATGTGAATGTATGCAAACATCTCCATGGGGTCTAATCCCCAAAGACATCGGACGTGACATCCTTTTCCAAATCTTGTAAGATAGATTATTGGAGAGTCCTAAGAAAGAAGTCTCTCTCCTGATTGAATTTTTTTTTACGTAACATTCTCAGTTTGATTAACTGGCAGTAGATTCCTTTTTCTGTCAGTCTGCTCTTTTATTATCTCTTTCAGAGTTTCCATTGGACTTGCAGCCACAAGGTAGTGTCATCTAAGTATCTCTGTTTTCATTGGGAATCACAGAATATCTGTAGCAGGAAGCTGCTGTTTGCTCTTCAGCTCTGAGTTTCATGCCGGTCTGTGGATGACATCCAGAAACACGACCCAACAATAACTACTATCCAACTCAGGAATGCCAGTGATTGAGAAAATAGATAAAAAACAGTTTCTCTTTTAATGAATGGCTTGCGTAACACTGATCATATTATAACATCCTCCTGGAGGATTCACTACCCCTCGACTTCAGCTTCAAATGAGGCCTTAAACTTGCGTAACTTTTTGCCTGCTTTGGTTATAAAACGGAGTCGTGCCTTCTCGTAACATCACGATCTCCTGCTGAAGGCCTGATTCTGGAGAGGAAAATTATGTATACATTCATAATGTAAACCGGCCTGTGGTTTGTATGAGAAAGATTAATTTGTCCATAAGGAATGATCCGATGCCAGGTGTAACAACTTTGCCAAGTCATCCATTCAATGCATTAATTTCCCTTAATCCTCTGCCAATAATTCAAAGGGCTCAAAGCGTGTAAATCTGGTGTTGAAGCAAAGGTATTGAGTGTCCACGCGCTACCGTATGCATACATCAACACATTTGCAATTAATCTCACACAGTAAACACAATATTCAGTTAAAAATGTATCTAGTGTAGATGATTGTTATGTAATCTATCATAGTATGTAAATATTACATAATGAGTAATGGGCTTGTGGTTGACATGCTTCTGAGACTTACCAGATGCTGCCTCATTTAGTTTAGTTTCAGGAACACACTGGATTCATTGAGAACTGAGGAGGTTCCCCATACCCTGTGTGTGTATGTGTGTGTGTGCGTGTGTTTGTGTGGTTAACATCTTCACAGGGCATCAAAGATATCTTTGAAATCGACCAACTGAGCACGCTCTGTTGCGTTGGTTCCAGTTATTATCTTGTCATGATGTTAGTTTGGAATCAGTCACAGCTTCTCGTGTATCAGTGAAAAATAAATAGTGTTTAGATTCACAGTTAAACGCTGTCAAGGAAAGTGGCCGGATTTGCCACTCTGTATTTCACTTCTACTGGCAAGAGAACATGCTAACACGTTGATGTCATTACGGTTATTCAGATTCAAAACCATACATAGATCAGCTCTGTTGTTTATGTACAGAAGTCCTACTGCAAAGACTCCTCAAAATGTTGCTCCATGCAGAACTGAGACATATTTTCTAGTATTTTAAAAAAGGCCAAGTGAGGACACTGCCTGTAATGAAAGAGCTAAGCTAAGCTAGCAAAGTTGTACAGCGACAGAATTAAGTGTATCAGTTATTCAAGGGGGTGATAATGCCCCAGCAGCTCACAGGTTGTTGCCCAGCAGCCTTTAGTTCATGTTATCAGAGCACCGGTTGGCCTAGTGGATTAACAGGTTATAGGCTTTGGTCCTTGCATGTCTTCCCTCACTCTCTATTCCCCATATTTCCAGTGTCTCTTCAGCTGTCCTATCTAATGAAGACAAACATGCCCCAACCCCCATAAATATTCATATCATCACCAAACACTGAGGCTATTTTTTAAATTGGAGCTACTTTTGGTCCACTTTTTCAATATGTTGTTTTTAGGGGGTGGAGACCAAACTGGGAGGAAAAACAAATGTAGATATTTGACTTTTCCAAACAGCCAATCCAGCTCCAAAACATACTAGTGTCTATCAAGGATGATGCTAACAAGAGATCAACTATTCATAATTATTATTATAGTGTATATTTTTAATATTATGCTGTTTTAACTAGAATTATGCATATTTTGGGGTATGGTGGCCCTAAGACTGATGCCTGTAGTTGCTATTACATTTTTAAAAATTATTGAATGACTTTTACCATCTGTTTTAGTATCATTTTCTCTGATTATGTTACAAACATATTGCAATTTTTACAGTAAGCAGTGGTCTGAAATTCACCAGTCAAAGTGTGGCTTTGGTCCACCGTCTGAAGGAGAGAAAGAGTACGTTATGTGACTATATCATAGAAAGTATACCAAAAGGACAAGTGCATGCATGTTTAAAACAAAGTCCATCATGGCTGCAGATGAATAATCGGTGAAAACCTTTGGAAATATTTTTTTATCACTTACAACTTCAACTCTTCACTCGTTTCATGCTTGAGTGGCAATTCAAATTTTGAGCCAAAAACTCTCTGCGAGTGCATGAATGGCTGCTCAGACTTCTCCCTTTACAACTTGAACTTTCAGAGGTCAAAGGTCACCATGTGTTGGGTGAAAAGCGAAAACCAATTATCATAAATCCCGCAATTACGCGTCATTAACGTGGGTTTTCCAGTTTGTATCCACCGACTTCCTCCGGGGGCAGACACAGAAGCTCAAACTAAATCATGCATCCTAACAGGCTGCCTCGTCCTCTGTTCTCTCTTTCTGTTGCATGACTGATGAGCGCAGTGCAGCTTTTGACAGCATGATGCGTGCCAGGGTAATGAGACGCAGGGTGGTCCACACCCTCCTGACGTCCCATGGTAGCTCATTAGAGATCGTTTTCTATTAACTGTGTGGGTTTATTGTTGAACATTTGATAATGTAACTAAAGTTGATGTTTAATAAAACATAGAATCAGAGCCAAAGAGTGACATGATGCAAGGAGAAGCCAGACACTTTCTTCTCTTGCTGGTTGTTAAACGCTGAATGAGTGATTGTTAGCACAGTTTTCTTTCTGTCAGGCTGCAAATGTATGGACAAATGTGAACACTTAAACATAAAATCACATGTTTTTAACGTGGGAAACTATTTGTTACTCTTTATTTCGCTGTTTTTCTAAAGTCTTAATCATCTTTCTCAGGAAAATTCTGTTTATTGTTTGGGTTACAAGATCAAGATCTACAAGCATGCAGTGACTCACGAGCACAGTCATAAAATGAGTCTGTGTTGCGTGCCTTGTACACGTGCATGCAGTGTGTATCTGTGTGTGTGTGTGTGTGTGTGTGTGTGTGTGTGTGTGTGTGTGTGTGTGTGTGTGTGTGTGTGTGTGTGTGTGTGTGTGTGTGTGAGTGAGGGGATCTCCTTAAACCGGGCGCTGTGTGGGCGGACTCAGACGCAGTCATTGAGGCAAGAAGAGTGGGCCTCTAAATATTGACAAAGTGTTACGTCACACTTTCTCAGGGTCAGACCTCACAAAACCTCTGTGCTCCTTTTAAAAACTTAAAATAGCCCCCGACTGCATTCCTGTCTCACTCCAGAGACTCACACTCCAGACATAACAGTGTTTAGACTGTGCATTGAAAGAGAGGGGCTGCCAGCACCTTATCACTGCTGTGTGCGAGTGTGTGCCAACGTCAGAGCATAAGTTGTATGTGTTGAGCAAAAATATCAATTTTGGCTTTAAGAAAATAAGAGAAGATGTGGATATTTTTTTAAAAAATATATTTAAACTAAATAAATAAAACTGTATGATGCATTTTAACCTTAATTGTTCTCAATTGTGTGAAACCATAGACTGTATAAAATATGGACGTAGTATCCGTGACGTCACCCATCTGTTCCTGAGAGCTGTTTTGAAGCAAATCGACGGCAGCAGCCATATTGGTAATGCGGAACTGAACTAGGCAGAGTGTGACGTAGTGTGAGTCTCTTAGCCAATGGCTGTGTGTTCCCGACCGGAAGTCACGTCAGTCATGTCCTTAATTGGGCAAAACTCATAATCTTAATATCTTCTTAACCGTCATGTTAGAAAAAAATTAACCCCCCGTACAGTGTGTGCCATTAGAGAGATTAGCGTTGTAGGGCCAAGCCGTTTTTTGAACCAGGCTGTAAACATGTTTATTAATGCTGCAAAGATCGTCTTTTTCCCATTCATATCTATGTAGTTTCTGGTGTTTCTGCAGCCAGCCTCAAGCGGATTTTCGATGTATTGCAGTTTATATCACTTTCGCATTGGCTTCATCGTTTGAGACCGGAGTTTGCCGCTTGTGTGAAACTGAAGTACTGGATATTTTTCTTGTTCTCAACACTGCTCTTGTCCTCACATTACGCTTAAAGGGGAAATCCTGTTCACAATCTGTGGAATTTTTACAGGCTTACATATCTCCAACCTTGCATCACAGAGTGCAGAACTCACTCAACAAAACAAGAAAACAAAGGAGACAAACACCACAACAGTCCAAGGTATCATAGATACACAACATGGTTTTGTTCCAAAACTTTATTAAGCTCCGAAACCCCCAGATTCTCCCCGAGCCCAGGATTTAATCAGGCTGCGTGTAAAAAAGAAGTTTAAAATAGCATTTTCGCACTATAATTAAACAACCAATGAAATGTTCTTTTTAATTTTATGCATAAGATGTACTTTTAATGCCTTTTTCATTTCATTAAAGTGAGCATATACCATTATAGCAGTATATTATAAAATGCTGAAAGAGGTACTTTATTGCTGTGCAGAGCATGCTGGGATACACAATGACAAGGGCCAGGCTATAGTGGGGCCAGTTTGAACACCTCTCTCCCATCCGTGGATCTTAATCATGCATTTAAAGAAAACTGTGGAATACCTACCTGTGAAAACACTTAGCGGAGTGCTGGTTTGATTGAAAAGACTCCACAGTTTAAGTCAAGTGACCAGCAGAAATAATAGGCACGACTCTGGGCAAAGTTTTGTCCATCATGGCTTTTAAGGTTACCGTAGGCTGAGTAGGTTTCCCTGGATTGAAAACTGCACATGGTGAAAAACGATGATGCTAGAAAGAGTTGCACAGCTGCAAAGAAGCTTTCCCCAAAATTCATGAACACAAAGAATGATCCATATGAAAAAGGGTGTATTTTATTGGGTAATTCCGTAAAGTCAAGCATGAAAACAACAGACAGACAGACGAACCAGGCACACGGACAATTTAGAGTGACTGATTAACCTGACGAGTATGTCTTTGGTCTGTGGGAGAAAGTGGGGGTACCCAGAGGGAACCCATGCATGCACCGGGAAAACAAACAAACTTCACATTTAAAGGCCCAGGAGTCAAACCAGGAACCTTCTTACCTTCTTACACAACAGTGCTAACAACTGCACCGTAATGCAGACCCCTTAACCCTTCTGCATTAATGTTCCTGAGTCAATTTGACCCGGGGCATATTCAGAACCCCAAAAAATCCCAATACACATTTTTTTTAAATCAAATTTTTAACTCAATTACTAACCATTTAAACCAAGATTTAGACCATTGGTGTTCTTTAATCCTCACAGATCATGGTTCAATGAGAATACCTCACTCGTTTTGCATTAAAATAAATGTAAAAAAAAAATTAAATGTACATTGGAAAGCTCTAAATACAAATACAATGACATAGATTTTTGTTTATTTCATTTTACATTTAAATGTATATATTTTTTATAAAGTGATGTTGATAAATTAACACGACACCTCTTATGTCACATGCTGCCCAGATTTTTATGCATTTAGCAGGTTTGGAAGGCATATATTGCCTAAAATAGACTTTTAAAACGGTCAATTTGACCTGCAACATAACAGGAGGGTTAACTAGTTTACTATGTGTAGTTGGTAATTGTTGATTTGTATTTGGTTTTTTTTTTTCTAATATAATTTGTTGCCAAAATATTCTACAGTAGGTTAAAGATAAGTGACATTTAACTGTTAGCAGGTGTAATATGTTAGTTTAAGTAACTGTTCTTTGTGTTTGATCCTAATGTGAACCCAGCAGATGTCTACAATACTTACAGTAGTAAAGACACAGTAGCAAAAACAATGTCCTCAAAAGTAGACCAACAGTCTGACAGTGTTATTTAATTATTTTACACACATAACAATCTTAAGGCTAACTTTAAGTCCTGTGGCATTTACACTGAAAGTAGATTTAGTGTTGTAGCCAATGAAAACTTCCAGGTTTAGGATCCAGTCTACATCCCCTTTAATTATTCAGCACAGGATTAAAGGATGCTAATACTATTCATCAGAAAGTGATATCAAACCAACCAAAATGGCCAAAGTCTATAATCTCAGTTCAGGATCTGGACTCTACGGTGGCAAAAGATGAAATACTGTTACAAAGTTGGAGAAAAATTTACATTTTGGAAAACAAATTTATATTTAAGAAAACAAATTTACAAAATCAAAACACTTATACCAAGGCCAAAACAAATTTAAATTTAAGAAAACAAATTTAAAAAATCAAAAAACACTTTTAAAGCTGTAGACAATTTTACATTTTTTATAATTTTGTTTTATAAAATGTAAAAAAAATTTCCAATATGTAAATTTGTCTCCAACTTTGTAAAAGTGTTTCTTTTGTAAATTTGTTTTGTCCTTCAGGGCCACCATAGAACCAGTTTTAAGCCACTGTACCAGGATAAAATGAAAAGTAAGTAGTAGTGAAAAAAAAAGTGTTAACCTGTTGAGTCTGATGAGTGAGAGCACATGGAAACAGCTGTAGGTGTGATACAAGCTTTAATGCCTTATTGTTCTTGGTAAACACCATACAGCTACACATTGTTTTGTTCTAACACCCGGCTGTCAGCTCATCATAAAACCTCAAAGCTCTGAGTAAAACCTGTCAACAGATCCTCGACAAGCAGCAGCAAAAAATCATTAGTCAGAGATATAAAACAGCAACACCGTGCACAGAGAATCACAGCCTGTCAAACACTTGAAGGCCAGGCTTGTGTGATCACGTCCATCTACACCTTTCCTCTCTCACCATTTAAACAAGCCTTTAAAATAGTTTTCACTCAGAAATCATCAGCACTGTCAACCTGAAGTCTTTGGCTTGTCTTGAGTTTCCTCTTGCTCGGGGCATTTTTGTGAAGCTTGTCATACTTTGCTGTTCTTTGTTGGAGTTACAACAAGAGAGGAATTTCACACCTCCGGGCTTTACATATTTCTCAGGTTTAATATCTCCCTCAGCATCTGTGGGATCAAAGGCTTTAATCAGAGGTGAAGGAGCTGGGAGGTAATCCTCTACATCATCTCTTTGCACGCTGTTTGTTGCTCAGGGCGTCGTATTTTAGCTGTCATTGAACATGCTGTACAAATTAGCATCAAGAGGTTCTTTGAGTCTGGGATTTTGTGTGATTACTACTGTAACATAGGGGAATTAGTGAGTTCTGCATGTTCTACCTGCGATCAACTGTGTTTTCTCATATTGACAGTTCAGGTTGATTTTAGTGATTGGCTAAGAAAGTCAATATGTCAAACACAGGAGACAGCTGATTAAGTCCCAGTGAAAACAAACTGGACAACGGGATATCGCAATGATCTAACCCCGCCTAGTTATGCTGATGAAACTTAACTGTGACTGTTTCACAATCAGTACAGAGAACTTCATGGTGTTGTACACAAGAGAACAGCCCCATTGAAAACAAAAGTCTTGATTTAGCTAAAAAAAAACACATGACAACACTGTGAAAAACACTCTATGCACATGGGTCAACAAACAAGACTGAAAACGCTGCAGTATGCATGCCAGGCCATTAGTTGGTCGTATAACTTGGTAGTGAAACATCACACCCTGCATAAAGGTGTACAACATAAACAAAAAATAAAACATGTAAAGTACAGGCAAACTAGAAGACAATAGCAGACACAAGTATATTAGTGCTTTAATAAAGTCAACACAGTCAGCATAAACACAGCTCGTTAGTCCGCCATTGTTGTTGTTGTCGTCCTTCAACTTGTGCGTGGCTATTTGACTGACAATATAACACGTGTAAATCGAGAGGTGATAGAATAGAATAGAATAGAATGTACTATATTAATCCCCAAAGGGAAATTCAGGTGTCTGGCAGATAAAATTATAAATCTCACATAAAACAAGTAATTCAGGTGACTGTCAGCTCATCTCCCATTGGCTAGAGAGTTCTGAAGCCTAATGGCTGCAGGGATGAATGATTTTCTGTATCTCTCAGTCCTGCAGCGCAGAGAGACGAGCCGTCCACTGCTGCTGTTTCTCTGGTCCACAAAGAAGTTGTGAAGTGGATGATCTGTGTAATTAAGAATGGCCTCTAGCTTCTTCTGTGTGCATCTCTCCACCACAGCCCCCAGTGAGTCCAACCTGGTTCCAATCACAGTGCCAGCTCTTTTCACTAGTTTGTCCAGTCACCTCGCATCCATGTGTTTTATTCTGCTTCCCCAGCAGACTGCAGCATAGAATAACACACTTGCCACCACAGGCAAATAAACATCAACGATAAAATATCTGCAGCATCTCTCTGCAGATGTCTAAGGATCTGAGCCTCCTTAAGAAAAAGAGGCGGCTCTGCCCCTTCCTGTACTGTAGAGTGCATCTGTGTTAAGGGACCAGTCCAACTTGTTGTCCAGGTGTACACCTAGATATTTGTAGGTTGGTACCACCTCGATGTCCACCCCTTGAATGTTAACTAGCTGATGGCAGAGCCTGGATCTTCGGAAATCTATACTATCATTTCCATTATCACTGTTTTCAGAGGACTGGTGTATTACTCTTCTACATGGCTACGGAAGTCTTTCAAAAGTTTGTGTTTTGGCCGTATTCGTGTGAATTAACAGGTAAAACCCAACAACAGTTTATCGTTTTCTGTTGAACATGTTTCCATGCAAATATTGCCCAAATGAGCAGAAACATGTGACCTTGTGTTGCATGTAGAACACATATTTTACACATTGAAAGTACGTTAAAGGAGGCCACCATTGGAATAGCAGTCTGAGCGCATGCTACAATGTTACAATGTTTCAATGTCATTTAGCAGACGCTTTTATCCAAAGCGATGTACATACGAGAACAAGAACAACACAAGCAAAGATCTAGACAAGAGGAAACAAGATCAGTAAGAGTAACAAAGTGCTTCAAGTCAATTTGGGTGCAGGTACTGCCAAGCAGTGTAAAGGCAATGCACAAAAGTAAGTAAGGAATTTTTTTTTTTTTTTTTCAAAATAAGGAACATCTACAATGAAGCAACCAAACAATTTAAGACCTTCCATTATCATCATCAACAATTAACATCACCACAATAAGGACCAAAGTACCAAGTGCTGGGTCACTCAAGAGCTGAACACAGATTCCCAGAGTAGAGCAGGACAGTGCGAGTCAATTGTAGCTGGAAGACATGATCTGCCACTGGGGACAACAGTGGAGAACAGTCTAGCTAAGTGCATAGTGCTTCCTAAAGAGCTGGGTCTTTAGCTGTCTTTTGAAAGTAGAGAGGGACTCTGCAGATTGAATGGAGTTGGACAATTCATTCCACCATTTAGGGACAACAGAAGAGAAGAGTCGAGCTAGTGATTTTGAGGCCTTGTGTGCTGGAAGCACTAGGCGCTTTTCAGAGGCTGAGCGTAGCGGGCGAGAAGGGCAGTAGACCTGGATGAGGGGTTCCAGGTAAACTGGAGCAGTTTTGGTTACTGCTTTGCATGCCTCATACACAAAGGCTATAGTCCTCGTCGCAGCGGTTGCAGGTTTGACTCCCAGCCTCTACCAATAGCTGCATGTCTACCCCCGCTCTCTACCCCCCACATGTTCTGTCTCTCTCCAGATTTCCTATCCAATGGAGGCAAAAATGCCCCAAAAACTTAACTTAAAAAAAAAGAAAGCATGTCAAAGGGATAGCTTGTTTATTTATAGTGTGGTTGTCTGAGGTCAATAGTAACAGCATTGCCCACAGAGGATGCTGGTCAGCTCAGCCTTCCTTCTGTGAGGAACATGTTTATGTAGCGTCTTTCAACAGTGCAAAACTGAGCGACTTTCTAACAACCAATTAACAAGTCAAAATGTTCACTATAGAGCACACAGTGACACCAACATCATTATTGCTGTAATTTCTTTAGCGTCATCTAAATGATGTGGTAGAGCTGACCCCGTCTGCCTATACCATCTCATCATTAGATTCAGTCGTGTTTGAAGCATTTCTGTGCCGTGTTTTTATCAATGTAGACTAATCTGGAAGATTATGCTCCCCCTGCTGGTGTTGATAACTGAATAGCCCCACATTCTTAGATAAATATAGCAGAGTGAGGAATTCTCACCCACAGTAGTAAATACAACTTCATCACCTCTCCTTTTTTTGTAATAGTAAGTTGTAAAAACTGTGATGTGAATGTATTTTGCTACAATAGTTCACTTCACAGATGATAAAAATCCTAAGACATGTTTTCCCTCCAGTCATGCTGATGGTTTTACCTCAGTGTCATCTGAAGATTGATGGATTGTACGTCAGGACTGTGATTCTTAGAAGTTAAAGGAGCCGTTCCGGCCTGGTTCACTTTTATCACTAGAATGTCCTTGGCATTTCTCCGATGTTTCCAGCGTCTCGTGGTGGAGGTCCATGAACGAGCAGCTTTGAAAGCGAGCCAACAGAAGATGGAAAATAGCATTGAATAACTTTTTGTTTTCTCCTGGCCCTTACAAAAATCAAGATTCTCAAATTTCAAATGCGGATTCACACTTCACATCTCAAGCCCCGATCTGCATGAAGCCACAACCCTCTCGAAGAAAACAAATGAGCCAAAACACAGCTTTCGTGATTTCACCTTCCTGCTTCAAGGTTTTGTTTTGAGCTCAAACCACACGTGCGCACATCATGCTGCTTCGTTTTATGATTAACAGTAAAAGAAGAAGACAGCAGACTAGCACCTGCTCACCTTGGCAGACATTTTATGTTTCCCACTGTCCAGAAACTCTCCAAAATATCACAAGGAGCACCTGTGGATCTTTTTAACATCAACTCATGTACGTTGTTTGACTTTCTGAGACTGTTTGACCTTTTTTTTATCCATTGTTAACATTAAACAGAGTTTTCTGTGTTTGTGAATGCTTCAGTTTTCGTTGTGAGTCTGATACTCATGGGAATAGCAGAGGATCTCCGGCAGATGAAAAAAGCTGTCTGAGTGTCTGGCCCTGTCTTTGTCGCTCTGACTCACTGTCATCACAGTCATTGAGTTTTTCCCAATCCGCTGTCCCACTCCAAGCTTCTGTCTGGAGCGGCACACAGCTAAGCCTGACTTGGGTTTGTCTGCATCTGGGCTGTCAGCAGTCCCAGAGGAATCCAAACTGTGACTTCCAGTCGGCATAGAATTCCCACTATGTGAGCCAGTAAACAAACATGATCAAACGTCTGCAGGTGAAGCCAAAACTCCTCTCTGAAACCAAATACCACGATAGCCTTCTGACTTAGTGATTAAAGGTTTGTGTACAGACTAGTTAGCATCTAAAAAATGTTCCAAGAATATAAGTTTCAACCCAAAACTGAAATACCCTTTGAGTTTGTATCACGCTCATGTAATCAGATTTGATTTGAGAGTGGTAACACACTAATTTTGAGAACAGATCCCTAGAAAACATCACCCTGCAGCTTTTAGCATCCATCATTAGCACTGTCATTCAGATCAGATCAGAAATACTTTATTTATCCCGGGGGGAAATTCAGTCATTAAAGTTGCTCCTATACACAATAATTAAGAATATCAAGTAATATTCATAGAAGTAATTAATAAGATATAAATACAAATACAATGAAAAAAATGATAACAAAAGTGTGTACAGAAGACAGAATAAGCTATGTAGAAAATAAATGGTTGAAGTCCCTGGAGATCAGGAAGAGGGCACCCTGGTGGTCTGGACCAAGTATTGGCAACTACTAGTGTTATTTAATCTCTACAGTTGTCTTATTTTGTTTCCTGGAGTTGAGTTTTGGTAACAGATGATTTACTTTTGGAAGCTGAGCAGTGAGAGTTTAGCTAAAGCTAGCACCAGTTAATACTACAGCACTAGCATTAAGCATTGCATTCATAATTCTGAAAACAAAATAGGGGTATCTTAGCTGCTTTGATGTGCATGCTAACTGCTTACTATGACATGGATGGCGAGAAAATAGTCTGCATTGCGCATGTGCATCCTTTTCTTTGGAATGTAACGCTGTTGCATTGTTTTACCCGGATATAGTGATGCTATTTTTTGATTGGCTGTTGGGTAGTTATATTTCTTTCTTTCTTTTTGATAAGATATTACTTTATTGATCCCCCGGGGGGGAAATTTAGTTGTTACAGCAAACCAGACATAAGTACAATCAAAAAAGAAGTTTCAATAAGTACAAAATCAGTAAAAAAAAATAGAATAAAATAAAAATAAGTAAAATAAAATAGATAAATAAAGCTAGAATACAATTTAGATATATACAATGTTACAAATGGAATTTAAATTAAATAGAAGTAATTACAGGCAATATTAAAAAATGTTTCAGTAGTGACAGGTTGACATGGTGTGATTATGGTTGGTAATGACAAATTAAGCAATAAATAGAAATAATATTTGTATGTAATATGACCATGGGTTGTAGTTAGAATAGTAATGTAATATAACATAATATAATATAGCAAGATAATTATAAAATACAGTATATTATGTATTATAAAGCCAGCAGCAGTGAAGAGAGAGTTCGGGATGGGATGATGGAGTGTGACAGACAGAGCAGGGACATTAGCTGGTGCGTGGCAAGCTAATTCTGAACTCTATGGGAACCCACTTGATTCCTACCTGTTCCACAGTTTAAGGAAAAGCGGTGCAACTTGGTTGGCGTTGTCCTAGTAATTACTCTGTGTGAGAAATACAAAGTGTGGCGTGTGAGTGTGTGAACAGGTTGAAATGCGTTTCTCATACCCAATGTGTGAGACTTGAGAGCCCTGCATATAAATTGCATAGCTAGTTAGCTGATGATACAGAGTATTAAATAACTTGTGGCTAATTATACAGCCACCTGTGTTACATGGTTAAGAGGGTTGTCTATGTGTTTCTGTCTACTGGAGTTTAGTTAAAGCTGTTGATCTCTCTTCAGAGGTGGTTGCTGAGTATTTTTAGGAGGAATTTAGCATCACAATAATATTGCATCAGCTTACTATAAAGAGCTTTCATTTAGCATTGAATTTAAAGCTTGAAAACAAAAGGGTGTTTTGACTGCTGCTGTATGTAGAAGAATAGAAGAATATATCTTTATCGTCATTGTACATTGTACAACAAAATGTGTAGGCTAATTCAACACTGATGCGAATCTGCAAATCTGTACTGTGTGAGTTCCAAATAAAGATAAGGTAGCAGCATTTTAATCCGCATATTGTCACTGCACTCATGCATTCTGAAAACAAACCTTTTGTTTTTAAGTAGTTTGACTACTTAAGTATTTTTTAAGCAATTAATCCGCTACTTCAACTCAGGGAATAATTTCACTGAGCAGCTTTCGGAGTATCATTTGACCAGGAGTGTCTATACTTTGACTCAAGTCATGAAGTTGTGTACTTTGTCCACCACTCATTGCAACTCATCAATCAGTGACTAGAAGAAATTGCTAAACAATTGTTTTCACTCCAACTAGTGTGGATATCAGACTTGACATCTCCACAGGCTTCATAATAAATAGGATGCAGAATGTTCTGGAGCTTTCATTCTCATAAACCATCAGTATTTAATCCCACAAATCCAGAGGAAACATGAAGTGTAGACAGTGCCTAATCTAAGATGTCACAGTTCATGGAAATCTAAGTGAAACCCTGACGTTCCTTTTAAAAGTTTTCCATGAGTTGTCGTCGTTTTGATGCAGCTCCCCTCCATCATCTTGCTTGTCGTGTTTTGAAGTGGAACTAACCGTCGATGGCTGCAGCGGCAGTGGAAAAGCGATGTGATGCTGTAGAGGAAGGACTGTCTGTCTCCTCTCTGGTTACAATTAAGTGATTTATTATCTGGCTGCTACTCTGCTGGGTGTCTGGGTTTCTTCTTCTTTTCCCCTCTCCCCTCTCATCTTCGCTCCACAGACCAATGTAGAGTGGATCAGACTGGATCTGCGTTGTTATTTGTTAACACCAGTTTATTTATGGTCTGAGGAAAGACAATGGATTTACTTGTCAAGTCGAACAAAACCTCTCTTTTTACAAGATGATAAACAATAAGACCTCAGTGTTCAAATATTTGTGACTGTGAAATACCATAAGGCCTAACTTACAAAGTACTAAACCCAAGTCTAATGGGAGTGTGACTGCTCTGTTATTTTAATGCCTTTGTAATATCTGAGTCTTAGAAATAGAAAACAGAGGACACATTTCCTCTGATAGTTCCTCTGACTGCTCTGCTTCTCACATTCATCCCCTGTTTGGACGGAGAGATGTTTCCCTCAGGAGGAATGTTTAGTCGAGGCAGACGAGCTGACAAATTTCCCGACTGTGTCAGAAAGATTCGACTTCAAACTGAAGGCGCTCTCCAACTGAATGAGATGCAGATTCTAGATTACTTACAAAGTGATTGGAAAAATGGATGCACGCTGACGGGAATTATGTTCGAGGCGGAGCAATTTGAAGCAAACATGAGTCAAAAGTAGTTTAAATTATGGGATCATTGCTGTTAGTTTTTATTCTCATGTGGTCACATGCTCTTTTCTTCCATGTCCTAATCCATATAAATTAGAGTGGAGATGTGTACATGTGCAGTGTGACCACTTTGTAATTCTGTGTTTTGATTTGAATAAGTTTTAATCAGAGTTTGAGCCATATTACAAGCCACAAACCAGTGCTTACATTCTTATATCAGCAACAAATCTGATATGAGACCTAGGACCGCAAGTAACTGTTATTATTTTTTCTACTAAATTTTTTTTGCAAGATTATTAATGAGTCAATTAATATAAATGAAGTGTGGTGAAAGTTGAAAGAAACGTGAATTTGAATGCACTTTGAGCCCCTTAAAGCTGGGGTTGGTAATCCCGGCGTGCACTCACCGTCTCCTGCCTCTGCTTCCCCTGACTCTATTTACTGCCCTTCTCGCTCAACCTCGGGCCTGTCCCCTCTGACCCGATGAGGTGCTTTGCTCAGGACTGTAGTCTGGATCAAAGTCTAAAAAGCTCTCACCACGGGGGCTCTGACAAGCAAAAGAATTAATGACATTTAGTAAGTCCTACAGAAATGTATATGCATTGTAGCGTCCGTCCGGACACTGTAGGGATGATGAGCAGATTTGTGAACACATTGATTTTTAATAACCGGTCACTGTCACCTGTTATCACGTCAACCAACAAAGCAACAATCAATGTTTGAATGAATGAAAAACTTCCCCTCTTGTCTCTCCTCTCTGGCTCGCACACTCTACACCTCTCCTGATGCCTTCACTGACTGTCAACACTGTAGGAATTAAGAACATCTACACTGAACACGTTTAACAAACAGTAGAGCTGTTACAGTATTATATGTATTATAACTTTTCTCCTGATATAGTGTCACCAGCACAATAATGATAGCATGACAGTTGTGAGTACGAACAATAGCCATGTTTGTTTGTGTTTTTAACTTTCACATAATGTTTTGGTGAGGAATGGATTTGAATCAGTCACGATCATATGGTCACAAAGCAGTGGCACTCCTGCATGCAAGCGGGGGTGTCGTTTTGGAGGAGCTCCGAGGGGAGGGGTTAGACGGAGTCCTTAGGAAATGCTACATTCAAATTCATGCTAGTTTTTCAAGACTACCAACCCTAGCTTTAAGTTGGCTTCCAACAGATTCTTATGAGCCACTTGCAGGATGAATACACAAAACTGAACATTCCAATTCAGTCCAGTTAAATCATAATCCTGCTTTTTTTGTTATACACTTGAGGTAACTTCAGACAAGTTGAACAGGACTTCAGTGGGAATATTTATGTCAGCATGTATTCTCTCCTCAGCTGTCCTTTTTTAAGCTCTGTGATTGACACACCTTTAAACATAAACCAGGCAAATGTCACAACTTTTCACAATCTTACTGTTATCACTACTGCTTACAGTTCATGTGACTTTGTAGAAATCAGAAAAGATACTCTCATCACCTCTGCTGCTGTTGCCCGGAATACGGGACAGGATGTTGCTCCTTAGGCTGCTTTCACATCTGGGCCCGCAAACTCATGATTTCTCAAGACTAGCCTGGCACAGAAATGAACGTTTTTGCCACAGTGTCAATAGGCAGAGGTGAAATGTACCGCTCCCCTTCCCATGGATTGATTTCATATAACGTGCAGGATTAGTTGTCCCTAGTGTCGCTTTTGCTGTTGAGAATTAATCGTTGTTGTTATGGGGTTTTGACCAATCAGAATCAAGTATGTAACACAGCCAGATAATAAGAGATTATGACATTAAGAAATTATTTCAATTGAACAAAACACAAAACTTAAAAGCTTGTGAAAACTGATGCAGCCTAATTGAAATGCCATCATCACTCCTTTTATAGCTGAGTTGAATGCCTTTTGATGACGGCAGTCTCTGGCATTGTAATGTAGGTTAAAGTATAATGATGGCAAACTTGGGCACCAGCTCAAAATTATACATGAATGAGTCGTCGATCATTCAGTCAATCTTCACTTCTGCTTTTCACAATTGACCCTCTAATAATCCATGTTTGATGTGCACTAACCCAATCTTGTGGTAAAGGTTTTAGTCCATGAAGGAGAAACATAAATTCAGTTTGAGCTCTTTTTCACATTTAGCTAATTTTTGTGGAGACTGTTCAAAGTTAAAAGCTTCATTTCATCCTCAAACGTGTCCTTGTTGTCCTCTGCTGCTTTTCTACATCAAGTTAAAACCTGCCAACACATCCTATATCAACAATGATTGAAGTATGCAGCAGGAAGAAAAGGGTTCATATGGATGGCTGTTATCTCAGATGCACACAAGAGGAGTCTTCCTCTGATGCATTCGTATCATCAGCTGCGGCTCATTTCTATAACACTGTAATTCTGCCGATCAGTTGACCAGGAAGCTCTCTTCTTGATCACGGTCAGAGTGCCGGGTGCTCAGAGACTGATAAGAAGTACTTGCTTGCTATCAGATGCAGCCTAATTGCTGCGAGGTTATTATTGTGTCTGGGGGATAACTGCTTTGTCAAGGCATACCAGTGCTGATCTCACCAAGCAGCTTTACCCCAGATATGTGGTCAGTAGATTTGTCTGAGAAGTCTGATGATTTTAACGGTTTCAAGTAGCAGAACAATGTTTCGGAAAATTCACCTGATTTCTTACAGGACTTGTCATGGTTTTAAAAAGAGCAGAGGTCTATTTTTTTTTTCTCAGTGACACAAAAATGTCTATTTCTCACATTCTTTTACCCAAATATGTCTTGCATGATTGTGATATTTGTTCTTCGGGGTACCTAAATCTACCTTGGCCTGGTTCTGTCAATTAGGATTAAAATGAGATTGGAAAACAATCCACAGGAAAGTAAAGGATGCAGGGGCTGAAAAAGTGGGTGAAATTCCCTTAAGCAGACTGAAGTGTTGTTACATAATGGGCCTAATGCATCACAGGAGCTGGAGAAAATCACAGTATTACTGCCCAGATTGGACAAGTATGCCTTTGATCCCAGGAGGCTGTGTCTGAGAGGAATGGAAGCTCCAGGCACAGTCAGCACTCTGACTGATCCACAGAGTTATAAAACACTCTGGACTTCCTCAGCGGAGACATCCTCCTACCTTTTTGAACTGTCTGTGACTTATTAATTCAATAATAACGCAGAGTATGTGGTAAGTATCCAGCAATCAAAAAATTTGATTTTTAATTGGATAACGAGATTAAAAGTGCTAAGTGTTCCAGCAATAACAGCCGTGTAATACTAATCCAGAAGTAGTCCACTTCGGTTCCAAGAGATTTACCCTTGGTGAGCTGCAACCATAAATCATTTCTTGATCTCAAATCCTTAGGAGCTGTGGATGAAGACCATGTGTTAATATTGTATTTTATTTGAGCCTTTGCATTTATTTGTAGCATGACAATCTGTGCTGGTGGGAAGTTACATATATTAAAGTCTCTAAAACCTTTTTTTATGAACATAGAAAACTCTTTATTCTTCCACTAGGAGTCATTATAAGCAACAGATTGCACGTCTGTACCCGGCTGCAATTAGAGAGATTTAATTATTGATTCAGCTTTATGGCTGTTGGAATTACCTAGGGCGGTTTTGTTCACCAGGCGTGAAGCATTTTGGCGTGCAGTGCAAGTGTCATTATTATGTCCAACCTGACACACTGGTCTTTTTTACACCCAGCGCTCACATTGTGTGAATCACAAGTAAACATGTACCCACCTTTGCAGTCTTGGGTGTGTTGGTCTTAAAATGAAATACACAGGTGGTGCGTTGCTGTCTTAAAAGAAGCTGAAAGTGTCTGTACCTTAGATCAAGAAAAACCTAATCTGAAGTCAGTGATGCAGTACTGTCCTGATATTTGGAGGGTGCATTAGTGAGATGTAAGGTGGGCACAGTGTTAATTTCTTTGCTTTTTTTTACACACACTGCTTACACTCATGATAACATTTCAATCAGGGGAGAAAAGATTTGATTAATTAATTGTTACTTATTTATGAATAATGTAAATTGACATGAGATCTTTGGCGTGAGGACTCTATGGGGATAATTTGTGAGCGTAGGATGTCTGATCTTAGCAGCAGAAGAAGCCCCCCCATGGAGTCCAGACACTGGTGGTGCTGGCTGATGACTTTCTAGGACCGGATGAAAACTGAAGACTTTGCATAGACCAGTTGGAGTTTGGAAGGTGGAGGGACAAGCACAAATCAACAGGGAGAAGGAACTAGTTGGAGAGAAAGAGTCATATTTAAGAAGACAGCAGAAAAGTGATAGACTGACAACAAGGGCCAGTGTGCCATTGGATGAGAGACTAAGAGTGCCACTGCTGATTAACCAATAACAGCCCTGGAGCATGCAGCTGGAAGATGGTGAGCTAATGAGCAAGGGAGAGGAGATTAAACTACTGCTTTGAATGCAGGTATAGTCTCCCTGTCTGAACTTTCACTAGAGCTACATATCAGTGATTTTGCTGATGCAGTCATGATACTGCTTTTAGTATGGGGATGATATAGGCCCGACAGAAGACACTGTCACCGCTTTCTCTTCACGCACCTGCTTCACCTCAGCCCTGCACAGGTCAAAAACTCCAGTCCGTCATGCACGTGCATAAAAAGACACACTCAAGAACAACTAAGTGGTATTTTTATAAATCCACTGCAATGGTGCCCTCAGACATTAATAAAGACTGTGTATAGACAAACAAAGGAAATGATGTGGATAAGCAATTCTATTTTCAGAAGACATAAAATAATGAAACATGACAGAGTTCATTTTCCAATTCCCCAGAGATTTATAATTTTAAATTAGTTTTTTTAATTAGTTGTTTGTCTTTGATGCGTAGCTGGGGGATACAAACATACCAGCTTGTTCAGTCTCTGCTTTTCTTTTCTGCCTCACCACTGCACTTACTCATACATGTGCGCTGGCTGATAAAAAGTCCGTCTGGCTGAGCTGTTGTTGTACTCCCTGTTCTCACTGCACCAAACTGAAGGACAGACCGAGTAAACTTGATGCAGCTGTCCTGCTCTTCCTTGTAAATGTGATTGTACCTGGTTACGTAAAGGTTATTTAAACAAGAGGCTGCAGCTGGGAAGAGACACAGACAGATATGTTTGTGTTTACTTTCTGCATTACATCTGTGTTTTATCACTTGAAGTTATTATCGTATTATTCTATTTGTTGTATTTGGATTCACACAGTGCTTCATGCTTTTAAAAACTGAACATTTTGTCTGCAAAATCTGTTTTGCAATCCTGTCCTGTATGCAGGGTCAACCAAAAACTAAAGATACTGGAGAATTTGAACCTAGACTTGCATCTGACTCTTTACAGTATATGGAGAAATGGTAAAAAGCGGTCAAGGTTGGTCCTTAAATGGTCAGAATGTAGTCGAATGTATGTGCAAAGCTGTGAAGTTAATAAATTATGTAATGCACCCTGGTTCCAAGTATTACTCATAATGTTCTCAAAGATTTCCTCAGACTTGAATTAAAATTGAATAATTCTGACATTAGTTTATATATTCTGCAATTTAAGCAAACACGCCGATGATGAACTGACATATTCTGTCTCCCTATGCAGTAACACGACGCTGAGTTATGTGTGTGTGCGTCATGTGTGTCTGAGTGTGTTCATTTTAAAGAGGATCAAGTTGAAGTAATTATTTCCACATCCTCTCCGCTCTGAAATGTCAGGGTCACCACGGTGGAAGTCAGCTCTCTAAAGGGGGCCACGACGATCCTTCAGCCAAGAGCTAGCCGTGCATGTGGAAACATGATCATCGCTTTCTGTTCAATTATTTACATCTGTGAAAACTGTGAGGCACGGGTCCAGGGCCTCTCGCCAGACGACAGGCCTACTCGATACATAATGGTTTCTTCTTTGAGGAAAAGTTCAAGAGGCAAAATCATTAACTGTTAGGTTTGGTGCACCTGTGCAACTCCCAACTAGATGTGTGTAGGGTGTACTGTAACCCATTTCTTTCAAGTGACACCTTAAAAACACCTGTTTTTCGTTCTTTACAGAAGCACCTGTGGCAATAAGAAGTAACTGCAGGTTTGGTTTTGGGCCTCATTTCCCAGATAACATAAGGATGTCGTCTGCATAGGGTCAAACAGTTTGTAGTTGGCAAAGGGTGAGGCATCAACAACTTCTGGTTGTTGTAGGTAAACATTAAAGTAGTGAGTGATAGTATTACTAGTTTGTAAAAAGACTTAAATAGTAACAAAAGCCAATGCCGGAGACTATTTACTATTCTTTTATAGTTTTTATTTATTATTATATTTGTGTAGGATTATATTGTATTTTAATAACTGTACAGAACTTTGGTCAACTGAGGTTTTTTGTAAATGTGCTTTATAAATAAAGCTTGACTTGACTATTTAGAAGGCTGGAAGCATTAGCAGGTGTTTTTCTTTCTCTTGGGGAGCAGTTTTGGGATGATGGAATTTGCATCCAAAATGGTCACAACATGTCATTTTGCCAGGATTTTTACAGCTGTTACGTCCCATTCATTAGTCAACTACTGCTGGGACCTCATCAGTAGGCCAGCGGCTGCAGCGCGGTTAATCCGTGGGGATAGAAAATCTGTGGGCTTTAGATAGAAAGCGACTTAAACGTAACTTTCAAAGAAAATCCATGAGATTATTTTTTTTAAATATATTAAATCAAAGACATTTTTTGCTCCTAATTTGTATTTTATAGTATCGTAATGCAAACAAAACGGGAGCTCCTGTGAGGAACTTTCAGTTTGTGTCAATTTTGGCGCCCCCTGTGGACAATGCTGTTCCTCTCATCTTTTTGCTGCTTACACAAATCATGCATAATTAGTGTTTAATTAGTGTTAACTGACTAAAAATCACAAATTAAGCTTACTTTTAACAACCAATCGTATCATCCACTTTGATAGCCTGGTGTTGGTAGACCATTTCGCCTCGGTGGATGGGTTTGAATTCACTCCGTTCAGTTCCTTCCAATGGCTGCATGTGGAAGTGCCTCTGGAAGTGATTGGACGGACCCAGAACTAAACATGTGACATAGTGCAGAGTGGCACTCTCTGACAGCGGCATGCATTTGAAAATCCATGATCCAGTTGGTTTAAAACAGCCGCAATAGAGGACTTAACGGATCCCCCTGCGTTGCGAGAGGGAGAGGGAGAGAGAGAGAGAGAGAGAGAGAGAGAGAGAGAGAGAGAGAGAGAGAGAGAGAGAGAGAGAGAGAGAGAGAGAGAGAGAGAGAGAGAGAGAGAGAGAGAGAGAGAGAGAGAGAGAGAGAGAGAGAGAGAGAGAGAGAGAGAGAGAGAGAGAGAGAGATCATCAGGTTCCTCACGTTCAAATCTGCTGAGTTGGACTGCTTTCATGTGTTTCCCTTTGTAAAGTTCTGGATCATTTGTTTCTAATGTGAAGTTTTCTAGCACCTTCAGTTCCCACTCTGTTCACACTCTTTATGACATTCAGTAACAGCCTCTTTTCTCTTCCTCTGGAGGCAGGAGGAAAATCCTGGAGAGCAGGGCGTGACTTTAGTGTTTAGAGAATAAAATAGCTTGAGACTTCCAAAATGCAAAAACAAAATGCCAGACTCTAACGCTGGATTGAGGCTCAGAGAATTCTTTGTCAAACATGATTAAGCTGGACTAAAATAGATTTATGTGTTTACTGTTTCCATGCAGTAGCTGTAAATACCTGCAGGAGGATTTTTTTGTTCAAAGCACTTTATCAAATCTTTTATCAAGATCAGGAACTGCTTTCACGCTGGATTTATGTTTTCTTTAACAAAAGTACAACTGTCGTGTACAAACAGTCTTCAGCATAAACAATCAGAGAAAGAAGGAACAACCTTATTCCACTTTGAGGCTCACATACCGTGTGTTATTTAGACTCTGCTCTCCAAAGTGTTTGTTGTTCGTGCAGATCCCACGCGATGTTCCTGCACATCTGGCTCTGGTGAATGCCACTGTTCTGCTGCCTCTGGGCGATGGTCACATGGAGGAAGCTTTTGATTTTTTATGACCAAACCAGCACGGTTTGTTGTTCCGCCATTAACGCTGTTACAAAGTGAAAATTACAGGGTTTAGTAGTTTGTAATTGGGATCAATTGCCATAGTAATTTGGTGTTGATTCTGCCATTTGCAACCTTTTAAACAATGTACAAACTGTTAACAAAGGGTTTATGACACTATGATGGAGTTATTATTGTATTTCTCAGCAAGTTTCCCTCCTGCTGTGGGGGCCACACTGTAGTAGATGCTGGTGTATGTGACAGATTATGACAATAAAGTAAAACAAACTTGTGATTTATCAAATAGCAGACAACGAGAAAAAACATATGTAATGCACTCTAAACGGTTTATTGAAATTTTAAAATTCTAAAAAGTTATATAAATGAAATATAATAAAAGTACATGTATAAATATAAAAAAAACAAGAGGCTGCAGCTGGGAAGAGACACAAAGACAGATAAGTTTGTGTTTACTTTATGCATTACATCTGTGTTTTATCACTTGAAGTTTTTATCGTTTTATTCTATTTGCTGTATTTGCATTTACACAATGCTTTATGCTTTTAAAAACTGAACATTTTGTCTGCAAAATCTGTTTTGCAATCCTGTCCTGTATGCAGGGTCAACCAAAAACTAAAGATATTGGAGAATTTGAAGCTAGACTTGCATCTGACTCTTTACAGTATATGGAGAAATGGTGAAAAGTGGTCAAGGTTGGTCCTTAAATGGACAGTATGTAGTTGAATGTATGTGCAAAGCTGTGAAGTTATTAAATTCTGTAATGCACCCTGGTTCCAAGTATTACTCATAATGTTCTCAAAGATTTCCTCAGACTATTAAAATTGAATAATTCTGACATTAGTTTATATATTCTGCAATTTAAGCAAACACGCCATTGAAGAACTGACATTCTGTCTCCCTATGCAGTAACACAACGCTGAGTTAATAATTTAAGAAGAAGAAGAAGAATATAAATATTATTAAAAATAAAAATATATATGAAGTCACAGTGAAGGCTGAGCTGGGTTTGACACAAGGTACAACATTTTATGTGAACACCTACAAAAGCCCATTCCGTATTAGGAATCTGCAACAGCACCGCGAAAACATCCCACATTGGCATAATATTGATGTCCCAGTCCGGCCTGCTCTGCCAGCTCACAGTGATCCGGTCTCCCCTCTATAACGCCTCTGTTACTATCTCTGGGACCACTTGGTCCCTCCATCATGCCTCTGAGACAGTCCTACTGATCATGAGACTATATTTGTTGCATAATTTTTAAGTCCACTGCAGTAATGATGACTCCAGTTCCAGTATGAATTTATTCATGCAGTATCCTCATGAGTGTGTTATAACCCACTAACCGTCATATTATGTCACCAGTAAGCTGTAAAAACAATGCATCTCCAGAACTCATGGGCTCAGTGAGGGCAGACTGAAACATTTATGCAGACCAGAAAAGAACACTCAGTAATAAGAGGGTATGTCCAGACAAACAGTTCGTACTGGATGACAAAGAGAACCTAACTCTGCAAAATGACACTTTCAGAGAACAATAGAGCTCATCAGTACAGATAGTGTTTGCACTTCTTGACAGTGTATTTTTATGGTAATGCAAAGGTTTTTTTTAAATAGCTTATTTTGCTTATTTTAGATGTCACTCGAGATGCACTGATTGTGAAAGTCAGGGCCGATGCAATTCCAATATTTAAAATGACAATTTAGCAGATTGTGATAGTTAATATTTTGTTTGTTTGTTTTTGCATTACCTCTTTGTAATCCTTGTGTCCATTTTTCTTAAATGAGCTTTGAGAATTGGTTTATTTAAATTGTTGCTAGTAGTCCCTCTTCTTAAAATTTTACTGGAACATGTCTCACAAACTGTATGTCTCTGATCTCTCTCAGAAACGGTGTAACTTCTCTCTCTACTTTATTTATGTGTGTATGTATGTGTATGCATGTGTGTGCATATGTGTGTTTGTATGTATGTATATGTATTTCTATTTATTGTATTGCTTCCCTTCATTTATTTTGTCATTTTAAATTATTTTTAACTTAAGTTTTCTTCACATGTTTTCTATTAGTTTATTTATCTGTTTATTTTATTCATTTTATTTTTAATATTATCATTTTTATTTTATGTAATGTCACATGTCTGAGCCCCTGTGTGATTGTATTTGTTTTTTCTTGTTGTTACATTATAAAAGTTACAAATTATTTTATTTTATTTTTTAAAGAAATGGTGTAACTTGACTTCTTTCCAATTCAAATCCTCTCTGAATCAGCAGTCAGGTGTACTTGCTGCCAGTTTTAAATGTATGCACCACAACAGGTAACTGTCAGCTACTGGTGTCTGATGTACCAGCATGGCACATTATCTGCTAATAGGTCTATGTCTGCCAACAGAGCATATATTAGTCGAGATGTACAACCAATGCATCGGCGTATCTCTAGATGTTACACAATGTAGTTGAAGTAGACTCATGATAACATGTTGAATGTCTGGTCTGTTACAATATGATGCAGACATTCTCAAATGTTGATGCATCACTGCAAATTATAATCTTTTTGGAACTTTAACAAAACATGTCTGAGGAGAATACAAACTACCATCTGAATCATCCAGGTATTATAATTATTATGTAACACGTTGATCCTGGTGTTCTGTAACCTCCGTCCTCCATCCAAGTCTTCATGTCATCACTCTCCATCTGGTAGATTGAATGTCCTGAAAAACAGCCTCAGGTTAAAACGGCTCTCAGCGATCGTGCCAGACGAGGATGCCTTGGATCACGGGGCAGCTGCTGAGTCAAAGTCTGCTGAGTGTCTGATGTGGAGGGAGCCGATGAGAGCAGGAGGGAAACAGAGGGTACAGTAGAAGTGCTCTTTTGTAATAGATGTCTTTGGCTTGAAATCAATTGCGAAAGGATAGCGTGGATACGGATCACATGCCTAATGCTCAGAGGCCATCATCATCATCCTGATTCTGATTCTGATCCTCAAAGCATCCTCAACCAGGGTTCAAATCATACGTGTCGCCCTTTGCTGCATGTCATTCCCCATTCTCTCCACAGTCTTCTACTGTCCATTCTTTTCCTCTCAATATAAAAACATCAAAACACCAAAATAATTGTAGAAAAATAAAAAAAGGATGGATATGTGATGTATAGATCTTGTTGTTTGGCCAAACAGCCATAAAGTGGAGAGGAATAATGTGCCTTAGTGTTTGAATGAAAATATAACAGACGTTACATACTTGGTCCATAAATACATATTCTCTATAATAACCACAGATCACTTAGCTTCTGTTTCTTTGATCCTAACCTTTCTCACCATCTTTATTTCTTAAACAAAAAATTAGGTAAACATAGACACGCATGTATTTCCTCACGCTGGGATGATTAGCTGTGAGTTTGCCGTACAGGGCTGAAGTCAGGAAGCTGCTGCACTGCCAGAAGTCTCTGACAGAGTCTGGATTGTTTGTCGGTGCAGTGGGTGGCCGAACAGGTCGCTGTGCAGGAAAAAAATACAGAGCGACTGAACTCTGAAGCAGCCAAACAACACAGGCCGGGGATAAGAGCGTATGACTAGACATACAGTCTATACGAGGAGAAGATGCCACACTTAGGGCAGACTTATCAGCGTGTTTCTGTGTCAGGAACAGTCTGTGTTCATACTGTACCCGCATATATCTGCTGCTGTGTTTGGTTTTCAGCAAATTTGTTGGTTTCAATGGATTTGTGGCATGGTTTGGTGACTATTGTGCTGAGGCTAGTAGCAACAAAACATGTTCCAAATACATGAGGCAAGCATGATGGGATGAAATAACAGCAATAGTATGAAAACAAAACAATAAGTGTGATAAGTTTCTCTGGGTGTTGAAAGCTTTTAGAAGTTGATATTGAAATCCCTGTCTTCTCTCAATTGTGATTGGTTATTAAAGGAAAAATGAACTTTTTCAATGCGTCAGAATCTCAAAAGTTGAACTATTTCCAGCATAAAGCCCTGTGAGCGCAGTGAAAAGACAAAATAGAAGATGCTGGTTGAGCTGGGTGGTTAAATAATGTCGCCCATGCACTGAGGCAACTGTTCTTTAAGCGGTGACTGGGGTTCAATTCCCACCCTTGCTTCCCATTTTCCTACTCCATCCACTGTCCTGTCAATATCCTGTCCAGGCAGTATCGCCAATAAACTTTAAAATACATTACATTGGACATTGAACTCTGGAAGTACTGAACTGCATTGGTTTAGCACAGAAAAATAAACAATAACAGTATTATTTCCATTTTTAAAAGATGGTTCTAGTGTAGGTACATGGATAGATAGATAGATAGATAGATAGATAGATAGATAGATAGATAGATAGATAGATAGATAGATAGATAGATAGATAGATAGATAGATAGATAGATGGTTAGCTGGCTGATTGGCTGGCTGGTATATCATAGGATTTTGGGCATTTTGGTGACAATGTATTGGATTCCCTAAAATATTTTACCCTGTACATTTTTGAGTGAAGGCTCTTAAGTCATCTCTCAAGAAGAGCTGTACAGGTGTTTAAAGTTCAAGGATACAGTACATTTAGTGTTCTCTTTTTTGTATGCATAAAGTCACATTCAGTAGCACTACATCCATGTTAAGGCCTTTATTTAAGGAGGAAGTTCCATTGAGATGAAACATCTCTTCTTACAATATTAACACAATGCATGGATGCAAGCTTAATTTTCAATGCACAGAGGTGTGTATGTACTCACATTCTGCTTTCACAGTAAGTGCCTGTACATGTTTACTCTGTCTTTTCCTGTATTGAGACATTGTCCTCACTGTTCACACTCTGTATGTCCTCAAAAATGGATTTTAACTTCTTTCCTGAAACACTCTGGTGGCTCTAAACCTGGGCCTCGTCTCCTCTGCGTGAGAACAAGAAGGTCTGCTTTCTTTTTCGTGAACGTCCGTTGAGGCCATCCAGGAGTTGGCAGGACCCTTAACGCTCTGTCCCGTTTGGTCTGATTTCCACTCTCTGCTCTTGGCTGCCCCTCGCTGACGAGGCGATGGAAAGGTCTGCGCTGGACAAACTCTCGAGAGTGTCAGAGTCTGTCGAAGTGAAAGGAAACAAGCGCCGCTCGTACGTCTCTGGCAGTAAAAGTGGCTCCACTTACAGCAGGGAGATTTTCCTCACTGCACGTGATGAATCCAAGGAGGATCAGTTGTCCCTCTCACAGGGATGGAGGAGGAGGCCGTCTAACTGCTGCTACCAAAACAGTTTAACTCACTCTCAGAGGAGTAAGATCAAAAGACAGAAAAAGAGGAGCAGACTTCCCTCCCGCACACTGAGTAAACGCAGGGAGCTCTATCTTTCTTAAGGGGCGATTAGATTGTGCAGGACTCAGCCATCTGAGTAAACACAAGTAACTATAGAGACTTGAGTGGAATCTGAACCACAGACTGAGAGTGTTTGTGAGGCAGAAGTTGTTTATCAAACAGCACAAGGACAAGGATTCCGTAGGTGTTCAGCAATGTATTGGTTAGGCCAGTTTTTTGTTCTGCATTTTATATCAAACAATGAAAAGTGATTCATTGAGATGACAGTTCTGACTCAGGAATCGCTCTCAAGCTTTTTAGCTGGTGATAGTACTTTTAATGCTTGTAACCACTGATACAGGCTGCAGAACAGCTTCTTTTTCAGATGCTTTCATGCTCTGGACAAGTTTAGCAGAGATGTACAATGTGCTGCTTTGTCCACTGGGGGCGCCAAAATCGAAACAAACTGAAAGACTTTGTTTGGGTTTGAGCACCAAACTGTATTGGTTAAATTTATGGACACATCTGAGCTTGGGTTAAGATATTGTTTTAATTACATGGACTAAAACTATGTATGTTCTTTAAGTTAGTACTTACACATAGAGTGAATCTAAATCAGCCAGTGTTGTCTGGCAGGATTTAGTTTTCGGTCATGGGTGAGCTCTGAGTTTGTTAAAATATAACACTCAACAGGACTTCCTGGTGTCACGTCATTTCATTGTATGTGTCGTTCCTTTGGGTTCAATGACATGCCATCTCTGCACAGTTGGTAACAAACTTGTTAAGCCCCAAAATACATCTCATACAATTTGCTGAGTAACACTGATGAAACTCCAGAGAACACTTCAAACCTTCTTCAGGTCGTTTTTTAACTTTTCAATCTAGTATCTGCCAAACTAATGCCCTTCTCACCACCCTCAGCTGTGTTTAATCCATGTCAGAAAACATTGGCATGCCCATGCTAAACTAAGATGTTCAATGTAGATCAGTTTAAGTGTGCAGCATTGAAATAGTGGTAATGGACACACTCACACTGCAGTGTTCATTTTTGCAGCTATTTTAGATCTAGTCTGTCTTTAGATGAAAATGCTGGATGATTAATGTTGGGAAAGTTCATGGCAGAGATAAAAGAAAGAATAAATTGTAAGTGTCAGTAAGCCTATATTAGCTTTTGGCCTGAAAGAACCTAGTGCAAACACACAGTGGCTTGTGTGGAGGAGCAGCATCACCCTTGGGAAACATGGGGTGACATTCTGAGACCAGGAGTTGAACCAGTGGTCACTCCAAACTGCATTTAGGGAACTAGACTATATACTGAGTAAAACCGGCACCCCAACATATTTGATTTTAAATCAGAAGAAGTTAAGATGGCCTTTCAAGAGAGAATGGCTGATGGAAGTTTCAGGCTTTTTTGTAATTGCTCAGTTTAGAAGCGTAAACATTACATGTTTGTTTATGTTTATGTGGATGTTTCATTTGTTGTAAGACTCACGATACATGATTTTAATGGGTAAACTGGCGTCACCACAGAAATCAAGTGATTTTCTTTCCCAATGATTTGTTATAACTAATCAGCACGTCACTACGCCCAGATTGTATTTAACACAAAGTACAACCATCAAGAGCAGCCCCAACAATCTCATCCTTACTCCCTAATGCTTTTTTAAAAACCCTAGGTCATCATGTGAGCATTATCTTTGACAGTGTGATTAGAAGAGTGACGTGTCTGTGTGTGTACTTGAGGCAAAATTCAATGCAAAACAGTAAAAACAGGAAATGTTGGTTTCCTGCCACATGGAGATGACTGACAGAGGAAGTTATTCTTCAGGGGCTGACAGGAGCTGCTAACTGTTAGCAGACACACAGACTATAAACATGTTAAGTTCAGAATGCTGCAGATAAGACCGTGATGCAACCAAAGGGCCATTTTCAAAGCTGTTACATGAAGTGAAGTCTTATTTATATGACTGATAGTCACTCAAATGCGTCATATATAGAGTTAGGTCCAAAGCTGTTCACAGTGTCATCTCTACACCACAGGATCTCTGTTTTCAATCGCAGATAGACCGCTTCAGCAAAAAGCTCAGGAAAATCCAACATGTGCCGCACCACAGTGCAAAGAAAACAATGAAGTGACAAGTTAGTAAAGAGGTAGTTAACACAGCAGAACATCTGGCAGCTGAAGAGAAAGATATGAAGTTGTACTGGCTGTACCTTCTTGGTTAACACACTACAAGTTACACAATAGCTAGCCCAATTTTGGGCTCAATTCCCCTTTCATGCAAAGGTCAGCAAAGGCTACATAATCAGATGGTTCTAAGGATTATCTATCCACCCAGATTCTCCTGAGGTGTGGGGTGTGTCACAGGGATTTTCTTTCCCCCATCTGCTCGGAAGACAATTAGGGATGCCCCGACTTGAACGTAATCTTGGACATGTTCAATATTTGGGACCAGAAATCTTGTTCTAAGGGGGGATCCTGAGGACAGTTGAGCACACGCTTTAGGATTAAAATGTTATACAGTCAAGAAGCAAGCTGACATAAGGAAATGCAGCCATGGAAACAATAAGAGACATGAAACATGAACTTAAATGGAATTCACAAATATAGAGCCAACTTGTTGACTGTTTACACAATGTATTCTGTAAAACACACCTCAGTTAAACTGAAGCAGAACAGAAATTGTCACTGCAAAGAATGCGCCAGAAAGATGACAGCTAGCTTCCATAGTCGGCCATGTTTGTTTAGGTTAAAGTCACATTTAAAAGGTAGAGAATTTGTGAAATGTTCAGTTTTGAGACATGACTCTGGTTGCTGGTGAAGAGAATCTTGTGCCAAGCTTTAGATGCATGATTTGGGCTGACCTGTTAGATTAGTCAGACTTTAATCAATGTTTAAAGTTTTTCTCCACTAGATTCAGCAGTACTCCAAACTAGCTTGCTCTCTGACTTTATTTGTCCTCATCATTAGCTATGTTTTCACACATCTTAACTATTGTGAATCAAGCTTTGTCTGCATCAGTCGTATTGAGTTCATCTGTGGCTTTCATTGTTGGATAAGTCGGTATTTGTTGAACATGTGGGCAGCAGCATGTGGAGGATATTTCTGAAACATGGTGGGCATTGTGTTGAACTCAGTTTACTGAGAGGGACTGATCACTGAGGTTATTATCATTAAGAAAAACTAACAACATTTAAGTTTAAAGAAAAGGCTTTACAAAGAAACAATAGCTCATTGAAACAGCAGATGTAAGACTCTCTGTCTATGAAGCCAAGTTTATGACAAACAGAGATCGGACGAGGTTCACCTGTTTGAACTCATATTTTTATATCTGTGTGTAGACGCAAACACATTACTTGTTGTTAACCCCCTGTGTATTTCCTGGAATTTATGGCAAGCCCAGCCAAATAGACCTCAGACAGAGCGGTGTCACTGATTACTCTGTTAATCAGCCCTCAGTCTGTTTGATCTTCTTGTGCGGGTTTCCAAGACCAACATCCATATCTCAGACTGGACTCAGTTCAGTAGCTTTTACGTTAAAGTTTGTTGTGTCTCCTTTTGCTGTTCCTCCCCTACTCTGCTAATTTGGTGTACACAGCGCCGCTACCCCAGCTGCAGTATTGGACAACAAAGCTGTCTATCCAGGGTGTAAAATTAACCTTTTACCTCATCTGCCATTGGCTAGAGACCTCCAAAAATGTACTGGACAAAAATATTTTTCACCGGCCAAATAAAAAAATCATGCCTTATTTGATTTAAAATAATTATCATACGGTTTTATTATGAAAATCCAACTGACGCATCACTTAAAGAATACAGTTGTGTACAGATACAATTAGATTATTGCTATTTTATTAGGTTATACTTCATTTCAAGGTGACTGCTGCATCTTCATTTATTAGCAATATTCAAAAGTTCAACCTTTTACATTGACTGAGTGAGCCAAATGTCTGTCTCGCAGCTTTAACAGGAACGTTCCGTTTAACCCACAGGGAAAGGGAAAAGAATAAAAAAACATCAACTGGCCGCTTCACGCCGGGAAAGTGTCGTCACATCTTCCTCGAAACGCTCTTCCCGCTGTGCTTCTTCAAGCAAAGGGAATGAATAGAACTCCAGTAGCTGACATCACGCAGTTCACCTGCCTGTTCAACTGCCTAACTGTCGGCAGAAATGGGCGAAAGTAGGAAAACAAAACCTCACATGCAAAACAAAATTTTCCATTTTGGCGGGTGTGTGTTTTTGTTTTACATGCCAAACTATTTTTTTTCCCGCCATTGGCACTTGGCGTGTGTTCATTTCACGCCCTGTGTCTATCATTCCATTATATGCCTTTTAGAAAGCAAGAAAATGAACTCTTGTACATAAAATAAGATCAAAAGAACCAACTAAAATTACAGAAATCGTGTTTGAGAGAAATATGTTTGGTATGTAATTGGATTTTTAAGTTTGACCCATGTCCCATCTGTTAACATGGAGGAGGCAGTCATGTTTTCTATCTCTTCTCATTGTCTTTGGTTCAAACCTACAATCTTACCTCTAAAAGACAAGCCCAGCCCAGTATAGCTTGATTCTTTTGACTTAGTTATAGGTTGAGGTTCCAGCCTCACTGACCTCTGAGTGCCCTCTACCAGCTGCTAATCAAAAAAAAGGAAGAAAGCAAGCTTGCAGAAGCTACCATTGCAAAGACATCTACAGCAGGTTTCGACTACATCCTTTTTTAAACTCATTCAGATGACAAAGTCTGTTACGAAGGCGAAACCGTGCAAACATGAATTAAGATGCATTCATGGCTCGTGAGCATCTGCTAGAAATTTCTTCATTTTCTGTCAGGCATTTAAGAGGCAGATTGCCCCCTCTGTGAGTTTGCTGAGGTATTTCGTGGAATCCTTTTGTGAAAATGATGCTTTTGTTTTGTTCTCAATTTGTGGGCTGTCAGCAAAGGAATGATAAAAGCATAAATATTCTATGGTCCGTGTTATTCCAGAAATAAATCAAGTTTTGAATATGTTTTCAGTTGTTTCTTTGTGTTTACCGTTTTTTGGAAAGAACATTTTGTGTATCTTCTTGGTAGAGTAACTGTGATAAATTATAGGGGTCAGAAGCTTCTTTTTCCGTCTCTGTTGTGGCTCTGCATGGTGCTCAAAGCCAAGCAGTGTACGCAGATTGTCAGGTCTTGTCAGATGTGACAGTTAGTAATAATTGAGATCAATGCTTTGTTGTTGTTCTCACTTCTAAATAAGAACAGTTTGCTCCAGCACAAGGAGTGTGGAGGGCAGCAGCTAGGATCACTGCCAGGGGGAACAATAGTCACTTTGTGGTTCTGGTTTAGCCTCCCTGTGTTTCTATGGTCACCTCCTGCAGCTCCTGTTTGTGGGCATTCCTGAAATTCTGCAGGTCTAAAGTTGACAAGGTAGGAGGACATTGAGATTGTGCAAGAGTCAAGGTAATACCCCAGACATTAAACATAATACTTAAAAAAGGGGGATTTGGAGGAAAAGTAACCACTTTGTTGCTCGAGGTAAAACATAAAATGTCCTTAAAGCTGCTGTTGGTAGGAATGGTGTAAAAAACATTACTTGTTTTCTTCTGGGTTTGGAGAAAAGGTCATAATACCCATCAATACTCATCGGAAGGTGGAGTAATTTGAGAATATTGCGAAATATCTGTGTTTTCCAATGCCTTTGTTTCAAGCAATGTTATTATTCTCTTTGTTCCCGTTATGACGGACCAATCATAGCTAATCTCCAATCCTCTGGCCTGATTGGTTAAGGGGTTGCCCCTACTACGTCCTCCGATTGGTTATAAGTCCGGCACTATCATGACTGCACAGCTGATCTGTGTTGGGGAGTTAAGAGGAAATCTGGTTGGTAGGGATAGTGTTGACATTCCATGTCCCTCTCTCTGAACAGATGTTTACTCTGTGACTACCAACAGCAGCTTTAATGGATGCAGTGTCATAGGCTGATAACAAGTTTACAGTATGGTTGTGTTTGTATAACCATACCATGATATTTAACAATACAATACAATGTGATATAATACAATACAGTACAACAAAATAAAGTATGATATGATATAAAAAATACAATATGATATAATACGACAATAATTATAAAAAATAATACTATATGACACGGTATAATACGGAATGATACAATATCATACAAGATGTTAGGAAAAATAAAGTTTGACACAATATGTTAAGATACAATGCATATGGTATCGTATGATCTGATATGACATGATACAATACCAAACAGTACAATTCGATACGATACCATACAATACGATACAAGACAATACTATAAAAGATGATACCATAGAATTTGATATGATACGATATAATACCGTAAGATGGAATACAATGCTATACAAGACGATACGATACAATTCAACACAATAGAATAAGATACGATAGAATTCAATGTGATACTCTACATTACGTTACGGTACAGTACAGTACGATAAGGTACGGTACGACACTGTAGGGTACAGTACAATCATAGACTGTATAAAATGTGGACGTAGTATCGTGACGTCACCCATCTGTTTTTGAAGAGCTGTTTTGAGGCCAACCGTCGGCGGCAGCCATATTGCTGCTGTCGAGCCAGTGTGATGTAAAGAGGCGGTCTTTGAGCCTCCTAGCTAACAGCTACAGTGTTCCCGCCTTTCAATCAAGTCAGCTGTGCCTCTCACTGGAAGACTCGTAATCTCAATATCTTTGAAGTTGCCACGTTAGAAAAAAATTCACCCCCCTCACAGTGTGTGTGCCGATTGAGAAATGAGCTAACCAGAATACACTTGTCTTTTGTACCAGGCTGTAAACATGTTTATATCTGCTGTAAAGATCGGCTTTTTCCCATTCATGTGTATGTGACTTCTGGTACTTCCGGAGCCAGCCTCAAGTGGATCCTTGATGAACTGCAGTTTTTAGCACTTCCGCATTGGCCTCATATTTTTAGACCAGAGGTTGCCACTTGGGTACGATATGATACAGTAGGGTGCGATATGATCCAATAGAGTATGATATGGTACGATACGATATGATACAATACTGTAGGATAGAATTCGATACGATGCAGGGCAGGTTGATACAATATGTTGTAATTTTTGATGACTGAAATCACTGCTGAGAGGTCAGTGTAAGACCAGGTGATCAACAAAACACTGCAGAAAAAAATGTTTTTCTATGTTTTTCATGGTGAAGATTCACAGAGAAGTATAGATTTGACTGTCAAATGAGCAGGATGAGATTTTCTGTTGAAAAACTCTACCAACAGATGAACAGAACAAAATCAGAGATATGACCGAGTACTTTGTCCACAGGGGGCGCCAAAATGTAAAATAAAGCAAAGAGTTCATCGCAGGAGTTTTGAGAAGCACCCATAGAAAACATGCAGATGATTATTTGAGAGCAGCATTTAAAATAATACACAAACACGACACTATGACTTTTTATTATTGTGTTCAGAGAGACTGATAATCTATTATGTCATAACAAGGAAAATATCAGCCTGAAACTGCCTATCAGTCACACACCACACACACACACACACACACACACACACACACACACACACACACATCCATAACACATGGTACAGCTTTCCTCTCAGCTGCCTGTGACATAATTGATATCGTCCTCTGTGCACTTCCTGCCTGTTTGTTTTGCTGACATTGACATTGTTGTCGTTTTTCTTGCATAGCTCGCTGGAAAAGGAAATCATCTCCCTGCCCATATAAGGGCACATCCGATAAAAGGAGCTGTCTGTTTCTCCCCTGGAGGTCGCTCAGCTGAGATGATATTTAACCAGAGGGACTCCAACAGACTAAACATTAGCTCCCTCTTTGTTTTAGCAGGGATAATGACTGCTGTATATGTTTGTCCATATTTGTTTGGGTGTGAGTTTGAGAGAAATTAGGTGACACCAAGACCAGACACAAGGACATGTTTCCCTTTAGCGGGGGAAACTGTATTCCTAATTTTCAGTCAGTCAGCAGGATATGTTAGAAAGCAAGTGAATATTTGGTCCTTGAAGTTAATGTGTTGAAGGCAGGTAAAATGGGCAAGGTTAAGGATGTGAGCAACTTCAACAAGGGCCTATGTGTGACGGCCTCCTGGTCTGCTGTGGTCAGTATCTATGAAAACTGGTCCAAGACAGAAAAACTGTTAACCAGCGACAGGGCCATGTGCACCCAATGAGGGCTAGCATGTAGAGAGTGAAGATAGACTGGGTGGTTCAATCCAGTTGATGCTGGTTCTGATAGAAAGGTGTCAGAACACAGTACATCACAGTTTGCTGGGTATGGGGGCTGCGTAGTTGCAGAAAGGTCAGGGTGTCCATGCTGACCCCTGTTCACTGCCAAAAGCACCCTCAATGAGCACACATCGGCACCCAGAACTAGACCACAGAGCAATGGATAGGGTGGCCTGGAGGAACACAACTGTGTTGACTTGGTCTCCAGATTCTCCAGATTCTCCAGATCTCAATCCAATCCAGGATCTGTGGGATTTACTGGACAGCCAAGTCTGATCCACAAAGGCCTCACCTCACAATTTACTGGACTTACAGGATCTGCTGCTAACGTATCAATGCCAGATACAAAAGCACACCTTCAGAGGTCCAGTGGGTTCTCGTCAGATCTGGGCTGTTTTGGTACAGACAATATCAGACACGTAGTCATAATGTTAGAGCAGATCATTGTATTTTCTCTTGAATCTTTTCATCTTTGCTCATCTGTCTTTAACACGAGAGGCTGAGTGCACATGTGTGTAGAATTGTGAGTTTTAAAAATCTTGCATTGATCACTAACATTATAGAGATACTACCAAGATTTCTTATAAGAGCATGGGATACTTATAACCCACTATTATTAGTTCTGCAATAATTAGTCAACTAATTAATAAGTGGAGAGGAAAAACAAGAATCCCACATTTTTGTGAAAGGTTAATTTTTAAAATGATTAATGCAAAAGGGACAAAAAGTGTTATTTTCAGCCTCTTTAATGGGGTTTCCTGGAGTACCTGCTTTCACGTTTTTTACACTGTATTGTTTATATATTTATTTATTTTTCATTTAAAAGGATCATGCATATTACTTAACACTTCTGTAATTATGCCAGAATTAGCCAAAAGACTACTTTACATCCGTAGTCCCTTGCCAGATGTTAAAAAAGGCTCCCTAAAAAGATCAAGATTAAACAAAAACAAAAAATAAATTAAAGTAAAATCAAAACAAAATACGAAGATAAGATAAGATAGTAGATGCTTTGTCTCAGTAAATGCATCTTTCAGGAGATACATATGTACTGGTTTAGTATTATCTGCCAATGTACAATAGACACGTACAGCACATTCAACAAATCAACCTCAGCAGGAATCTACCTTTATACCAACAATGCCAATAATGTAAACACAGTGTACAGCTAAATATTATTATTACTTAAAGTCTTTACTGACATTAATTTCAGGCAGGCTTCACTGGAAGCTCATAAACCTGGACAGCACCTTATATGGGGACACAGTCTCACTTTATTGGGTTTCTATTGGCAGTTAGAGACACAGCACTTACAAGATACAGATTAACAAAACTGACATATCACGTGTTATTATGATGACAACCCCACGCAGTGATCAGTGTTTATGTTCCAGCAGGTTTTCACATTCCTGACAGCTGATTCAGACACACAAAAAACGATAGTCGAGTCCACACATAGCGTGTCATATCTGTATGAGCTGTATTTTATCCTGAGAGCGGTTGAACACTGCTGCCTCAGGAATGTCACTAGTTGAACTCCTGGGAAATGATTACACTGATGATTGCTGCCTGGAAGTCTCTTTTTACTTGTTTTCACACAGGTGAAACTGTTGTATTTGGAAGCCTGTAAAACAAATGATATATACAAACAGTGGCCTCAGAATCTGCCCACTCACACCCACACAGAAGGGTCACAGAAGAACATTTTCACTTAGAGAATTTCAACACTCCAGATGCTCTTTTCTCAGGTCTCTTTCCTGAGAAAACCAGATCTTAGATTAACCGGCATATAAGTGTATTTATTGTGCTTTCATAGTCTCATCCAATCAAATACAGATGTCTCAAATTAAAGACCACTTTGAATTCACACAGAATTTTGGTCTACGAAGCCTCTCGGGTGCCAGGTCAAGAAAAAAACTAAGAGTAATTTGTCATTTTAAGCACAGAGGTTGCAAACTGCGCACACAAGTTCATTTGTTTTCTTCACATCTGGTCTCATCCAGTCGAATACAAATGTCTCAAATAAAAGACCACTTTGAATTCAAACTGAAATTTGGCCTACGGAGCCCCTCAGGTGCAGAGGTTACAAACTGTGCGTATGGATTTTTTATGAAAGCCATGCGCACTGTTAGCAAGGCAACATTCAAATCCACAGATTATGAATCCATACCCAGGGATTTGTTACCAGCATGAACAAATTAAGAATCCGTCACAAGGAATTACGAATCCAGGTGCACATCATTTAAACTGTGTGCATGGATTTGCAAACCGTGCACACAGATTGGTACATTGCTCCTTTATTATTCTTGACCTGGCCCCCTGGGATCACTGTTTAGGTCTTAAGATTCGGTTGTCCAAAAATTGTAAGCCAGGTCACCTTCTGATAGAAGAAACTGGAAAACAACTATTGTTGAACTGGAAAGTTCCTAAAAACATCTGTATGCATTCTCTTTCTTTAACAGCTGTTTAAATAACTTCAACACTTAGAGGAAACTCCATTGTTGGCACTTCCATTCCTTTTGTTGCCCACCCATTGTGCGCTCATGCACGATTCTTGTTACGTCACCATTGATCAGAAGCATCACAGGAACATGAGGGACATACTAACGATCTTATGTAATAGGCAATTATCCCTCAGATTCATCAGGTCTCATTATTTAATCTACTTTCACCTGTTTGTCTTCTGCTCATCGTTTAATAGAACATCCATTTGCATTACAACATTTTACAGCTGGTAGGGATGTGTGTTACATCACCTGCATGATCAAGCAAGAGACAAAGAAAACTAAACAGAGCAATGCAACACAACATGAAGGAAGGACCAGACACTTGGATCCACTATTGGACACATTTTAGGAGAGATGCTCAGAACATCTCAGTTTGTTTTGTTGTAAGAGTTGAAATTAGAAAATTGTCTTTTATTGATAACTGCTGGCATCATAAGAGGCTGCACAAAGGAAGCTGTCACTACCAGAAGCAAGATCACTGTTAAATCATAATTGATGGATTCTGAACATTGATGTATGAAGCTTAACAATGGTGGTCATCTTATTGGAAATGCTGACTCAACATAACTTTCAGTCAACCTTAAAACAGACAAGAGATGGAGCTGAGGCATGGCTCTTGGCTTTAATAGCTTCACAGTGGATGATATTGAACACCCCCCAACCCCACCCCCACCCCCCCACCCCCCCTGTTTGGGTGAAGACATGGGCAGTCAAGACCAAAACTGTTCTTTTTTTTGTAACCAGGCTGTAAATTTGTCTCATTCTGTTGTAAAAGTGGGCATTTAACCATGGGTATTAATGGGGATTCTTTCGCTTTTGGCGCCAGCCTTTAGTGGATACTCTCAAGAACTGTAGTTTTCTTGCCCTTCTATTTGGCTTCATTCTTCAACACCAGAGGTTAATGCTTTGTTTCAGGTTTGCTGCTGACTTTGAGTGCAAAAACACCCAAGAAATTACCATCTATCCCCATTTATGCTATTTAAGCCTCTGAGAACAAAAATTTGATTTTATATATTCCTTATTTGAGTATTGTGCATTTTTTTCTTGTTTAAAATGCTTTAGTTGCTTGGAATCAGAAAAATACTTCATACAAGGCCAGTAGCTGAAAGCAGCATGGAGGAAAAAAACTAAAACTTGAGAGTACTGTATGACATCCTTGAGTCCGCAGGTTGCTTCTGTACATCTAGATCCAATGTGCAGAGTTTACAGTCTCCCTGTGGCTATCACTGACCGTGTCTTTAGATGCCTGGAGGTCCATCCACTGCATGTAAATTCCAGGAACCAGGAGTCTATATGGGCTCCATATTGGTTTTTATTGGCAGTAAAGCCTTTAACAGTCCTCCCAGACAGACCTCTGCTCTAGCTGATCCTCCGTGCTATTTTAGACGGGAAATAAAAAGGTGGACTGACAGTTACTATACGCAGCATAGATTGATATTGCTGCTGGGGATTCTGCTGAGGTCGCAGAGTTGGGAAATGTGTTGGGTTGGGTGCAACTAAGGCATGCAGCAGCATGTGTCACATTAGACAGACTGCCAAGCAAACACACAACACAAACCTGTCAAATAAATTTATGTTTATTAGGAAATCATCGGAAGTATTTGGCCTACATTTGAACCATGCCAGTGAGGTTTATGAAGGAGGCAATTCTTTTTAGTGCCACTGATGTTAGTTATATTATGTGGAACATGGACATGTTTACTATTGTGTTGCAATGCCTCGTCTTTTAATAACACTCTGTGAGCGCTTCAAAACGGAGGAGACCAGTTTCTGGAGTTTGACAGTGAAATGTTGTCCAGTTCTTGCCTGATTTAGAATTTCAGCTCAACAGCTTGGGGTCTCCTTTGATAGATTTCTTGTTTCATAATGAGCCAAATGTTTTTAATGGGTGACAAGTCAGGACTGCAGGCAGGCCAGTTTAGCACCTGGACTCTTCTACTACAGAGCCATGCTGTTGTGATACCTGCAGAATGTGGTTTGGCATTGTCTTGCTGAAATATCCAAGGTCTTCCCTGAAAAAGGGATTGTCTAGATCAGTGATTTTTAACCACTGTGCCATGGCACACTAGTGTGCCGTGACAGAGCATCAGGTGTGTAGTGGGACATTATCAAATTTTACTTAATTATTTCAAAAAAGTATTATTCATATTCTGCAAATAATTTGCCATGGAGTGCATCTGTGCCTGCAGTGTAGTGACTGCCGGAGTAATTAAATACTTGTCCATGTACTGACCTGCACTACCCACCCACTGGGTGGCAATAAAGCACACTAATGACCTTGTTAATTTAAGACAATAGAATTAATGATGCACACGAGAGGTGTATGTGACAAGACGTAGGCGTGGATAAATGGATAAATATTAAAAAGGAAAAATGAAAACTCCAAACAGTGCTCTGGACAAAATTCTAACCTGGATGAAGAGCGTAATATGGGTGGTTGAAAAGGCAACTTTAATGAGAAAAACTACAACGGTGTTTGCGAGAGCTCTCAAAGCTAGCTATTTAGTAGCTGAACTCATAGCCAAATCAAAAAAGCATCACATTGTGGCAGAGTGTAAATAAGATGCTTCGCCCTGACACAGTTAAAGAAGTAGTCAAAGTCCCTATTGAGAGACTAAATGTGTCATTTTGTAAAACTTTTGGTTGGTGGTGTGACTCAGGATTTTTTTTTATGTATGAAATGTGCCTTGGTTAAAAAAGGTTGAAAACACTAGTCTAGATGGCAGTATATGTTGCTCCAAAACCTGTATATATCAACTGGCAATAGAAGTGCCTGTCCTGATGTGTGAGCTACCCATACCACTTATGTACTCCAACCATCCAACATGCAGCGGCTCTTGTCTCTGAGGCTGCTATGAATTCCTGATTAGGGCTGCAACTAATAACTGCTAATCATCAATTATTGGAACAATCTGCTAATCAGATAATGAATTGCACAATCACTTAATGTCTCTTATTTAGCTGCCATCTTTGAAATCTTACATCACTGTTCTTAAGTCAAAACATGCTATCAAAAATCTTAATTCAAGCCACATGTCGTCATGGCTTAAAACAAATCTAGGGGAAAGTTTGAAAGTGATGAAATGAAATTATAAATAAAGGAATCAAACAGTGGGGCTCTAACTTTAAAATTTTAAGTTCAACGTCACAGTGGATGATTAAAAAGAGGGCCATATATGCTTGCCCAAAACGGACAAGCTACAATAAGCATGGTCTTATTTATAATACATTTTAAGAAGTTTTAGGATGCGTTTATTTTGGCCAACACCATTTCATTATGTTTTGTTCAACCGTCTTATACATGTGCTCTCAGCACAGATAATAAAGATGTGAGATGGCTCACTCCTCAGAAATTCGCTCCAGGAAACAACGTTATGTCTGCACACAGCATCAAAACCACACACAGTGGTGTAACCCACTAATTGTCTAATTTAATTCATCTGCATCTAATTTTGTCCTCGGTTTTTGTTGAGTGGAGACCAATCGTTCCTATTAATAGACACCTAAAGGGACTTACTCTTCAGATTAATTAATTGTCAATATTTGGTCTTAAAGAGAAACTGTGTGCAGTTTAAGCTTGCCTTCTTTGCCCCGCATCCACACCCTGCTCTGACAATCTTTTTCCCCTCACCTACAGTGTCCTCAGTGTTCTCTCCTCTTACAGGCACTATTTTAATGAGAAGCTGTGTTTTCCACGTGTTAAATATTTCAAAGCCAGGGTGGCGAGGCTGATCAAAGCGAGTTTGTGGTCACATGACTCCCCTCTCCCTCCAATCCCTCACCTCAGGCTTGTAACCCTGAGAGGAAGATGTTTTGGTCAGACGCTTGAGACCTTTCTTTCTCCTTGTTTTCCAGTGGCTACAGCCTGATCCCATGTTGATGAGACAATGCTGATGACACCTATTCGCCCTGCTGCCATCTTTTGAAAGTAAAGACCCGGCTTTCCTAAAGAATCTGCCCAGCCGGGGCTCTCTATCCTCGTCTTTGAACGTGCAGCAGGTTCCCATTAGCAAGACTTGGGGGGGAATGAGCCCTTAACTTTAAGAGGCCCACTCCTCATCCTATTGTTTTAAATTTGAAGATGAAGATGGGTACAATTTAGGGGGTGCAGAGACGGAACAGATGCATGAAAATCCTCAAGCCTGGAGATGTTTGAACCCTGCCAGGTGGGGGAAAGGACGGGAAGAATTTATTACTCAGAGAGGAATACAGGGAGGATCTTCACAGAGTGGCTGTTGCAGTTAAGGAGGATCTCATCCAGTCCGCACATCATAAATTCACCATGAAGATTAAGTATTAAAACTACTAAAGTCCCCTCACTTATCTTCATCTTTAAACACATGATATGTCTTTTTATCTATAAATATGTGGAAAATACTCTCAGACTGAGCTTTTAATGTGGAGGAGAAACCAAAATGATGTTAAGTTTAAGATTTATGCATTCACATGGTGCTCTGTCATATCCTTACATAGCTTGTTGACAAATTGGGAAATAAATGTCAGGAGTTTATTAAGAAGATAAATACCACTCTCATATCTGTGGGGTAAATATGAGGCTACTACCAGGTTAGCTTTGCACAGAGACTGGAAGCAGAGGGAACAGCTAGCCTGGCCATGTCTAACACTAATCAAATGTGCCTACCAGCACATACTGTGCGTCTTAAGTCCTATAGCATGAGTGACATTTTTAGTCTCCATATATTGATAATGCCCCTTCAAAATGTATAATGAAGTTAGCTTTAAGACTCTTAAAATCTACATTGGAAACTGAAACTTAAGGCTGAAAATAATGCAGAAAAGGGAGCTAAGACAACAAGAGCCTTGTGACATTGGCATGGTTCATCAAGTCACCTGAGGTCATATTTTCCTTCTGTTCATTAATTTATAGAAGTACTGCCATTTCCTGTTTTATATAAGTACTTCCCCTTGTATCTGTCTGCCAGATCCTGCTCCTTGTGTTTTCCCACCTTGTGCTCCCCCTGCCCTGATTGTGCACACCTGTGTCTCATTATCCCCTGATTGTCTGTGTATCTAATCCCTGTGAGTTCACCATCAGGCTGCCAGTTTGTAACTTTCCAAGTGTTTGACCATAGCCTGCTTCTTTGACTTTTGCCTCTTTGCCTGCCTCTGTTTGGATTTGTTTGCTTCCTTGATGGATTGCCTGTGTAACCACTGGACTGTTACATAAACTGTGCCTTTTTATCACACTGTGTGAACTGGCATTTTTGGCCAAAGATCCATCTGATTCTGTTAGAAGAAGGTAAGTCCAATGTTCACTCTCCTTTTAGCTCTGTTTTGGTTTCCACCATCCCCTGAAGGGAATATTTAAAAAAAATTATAATTTTTATTTATTTTTCAAAACAAAAAACAATACACTTGTCCACCACTTATACAAAATAAATCGACAAACTCATCACATAAGACAACATAATAATAAGACAGAAGTCATATTGTTTGGATGTGGTCCAGCAGTCCTTTCCAGCTGGTTTTCTGGTCCCCCTTACACCAAACATCCAGTCACCAGTCAGGAATCTTGGTGTAATATTTGATGACAGGCTGAAATTAGATCGACAGGTAAGCTCAGTTTAAAAAATAGTTTTTATCATCTGAGGATTTTATGAAAAGTAAAGGGGTACCTGCCACAGAGAGATCTTGATACAGTTATCCATGCTTTTATTAACAGTCGACTGGATTACTGTAACTAACTGTATTTTGGCCTGAACCACTCACTATTGCACCGCCTGAAGCTGGTACAAAATGCTGCTGCCCGTCTCCTCACTGGCAAACGCAAGCATAAGCACATATCCCCTGTCCTAGCTTTGCTGCACTGGCTCCCAGTTGCTTTTAGAATAGATTTTAAAATTCTATTGTTTGTTTTTAAAGCTCTTAATGGCCTAGCCCCCCAGTACCTGACCGAGCTTCTCCAGTATCATGTCCCTGCCAGGACTTTGAGATCATCTGGTCAGTTGCTATTGGTCTCTCCCAAAACGAGGCTTAAAACCAGAGGTGACCGAGCCTTTGTGGCGGCTGCCCCTCAGCTCTGGAACAACCTGCCCTGGCATATATGCTCTGCGCGATCAATTGAGGTTTTTAAATCCTCTCTTAAGACTCATCTTTTTTCTCTGGCTTTTAATCAAGGTTGAGTGGACATCTGGCATAATCTTAATTAATTTTTTAAAATTCTATCTTATTTTACTATATATTTGCACTGTGTTTATGTATTTTAGTATTGTATTTTAGTATTGTATTGTATGTTATGTTAGTCATTTGTGCTGCTTTTAATCTGTACAGCACTTTGGTCAACCCCGGTTGATTTGAAGGTGCTCTATAAATAAAGTATGAGTTGAGTTAAGGTGATAAACTACAGCATACAATAATAGACAATAGACAGTAAGGGGGGGGGGGGATCTGAGTAGATCTTGTCGTTTGATAGCAATTGGCAATCTTGACTCAATTGGCAGCTTTTCTCAAAGAGTTAAAGATCCACATTGTTGTGTCTTTCCCAATCTCCTTTTCCCCTGAAGTCTCATAAACTACTTCACAAAGTGTTCAGCTTTTCGCATGTCACTTTGACCTTCCAGAAGAGATAAAAAATGAGAGAGTCGGCTCTCTTTCGCCTTTGGACAAAGCATCTTCCATTGAGAGAGAGCCGTTCAAGGACAGGTCGTGAATGTTCTCCAAAATAAAATGGGCCTTGAGGACACCCAAATTCTCTCCACACAAATACACATTTCAGAGCACGAGTTAAAACAACTTCTGAGTTTTCTCAGTCTGGCTGCATATCACAGAGGTTATTCACCTCCCCTCCCACTGCACTAATCACTATCAATAAGATATTGATGAATGGACTCCAGATGTTGGATTAAACACTCCCAGCTTTGACTTTGTGTTTGATTCACATGCACTAGTTGCTATTATGCAGCCTTTCATTGTCATTCCTGTCTTCATCTCCTCCCCGCTGAGACCCTGGTGCTCCTGCTTAGTCACAGTAGAAGATCAGTTGATAGGCGTCGAGTGAGATCGATAACACATGGAGTAAGAAGTTCACTGCAATTAGATACTGTTATGAAATCAACACATTGTCCTTTTAGGGCCTAAACAGTCTCAGCTGCTGAGGACGGAGGTGAAAAAATAACTATACAATCTGTTTGTATACTTCAGAGCTGCTCGTTTATTCCTTTTCTGTTGTTAGACAAATGAGTCTTTGCAAGTGCTGTCTGCTGGACAGTAGGCCGCACAGGATGTTATTGAGAAACACCACCATGCTGTCAGTTTCTCTGTCTGACATTGTGAAGTGATCAAGCACGATGAGTTCACTGACTGTCCCACACTGACTGAGTTAAGTAGCTCATCACTGAAGCAGTCGCAGACAGCTACTTTCAGCTGGATCTCATACATCGTCCAAATTAGATACATCAGTTGTCTGAATCTTTATGAGGCTGAGTGGTTGTGAAATCGTGAACAAAACAGGATACTCCTTTTGTTGTTATTTTTTCATAGCTTTGGACCTCCAACATTTGTTTACATTAGAAAGAAAACCAGGGATGAAAATAAAGTTGCAGAGCAAGTCTTCTTTAAGTAGCAGTTCCTTGTGTCTGATTGCCATCTAAGTTAAGCACCATATATGCAGTCTGTAAAAACCCTACTGTCCTGTGAAGAGGACACCCTGGGCCTTCTAATGATGTCTCACTTGTGGGGGTATGGCCAACAGAGCACATGAACTCTCTTTTCAAAATGTCTGCAAACTCAACTTTCACATTTTATGGCACCAAAGGAGGTGAGGGATCTTTCACTTTTTTAGCAGATATCATGTTTCTTTTGCAAATAATCCAATTGATTCTTCAATGTAAGAGTCTTAACCTCAATTTAGTAAGATTTAATAAATGTACAGTAATGTTAACCCTTTCAAAACACAACTTTTATTCAGTGTCCTTTTGTAGTGGACAGCAGGACTAAATACATCTGTGTTTAACCAATTTCAGTACTCCAGGAAGCAAAGGGCTGAGTGAGGCTGAAAGGATTTTACATACACACACACGCACACACATACTCACACACACACACACACATGCCCATACATGCACATATGCGCACACACTGACACATCAAATCAGTAAAAAATGTGATTTAGGTGACTTTCATGGGTTGAGTATGCATTTTAAAATTCTATGTTAATTTTCTGATGTGTTCCCACTTTATAAGTGTTTTAATGTTCATGAAATGATATGAAATCTTAATATGAAATACACAAATCCATGAAATAATACAATTACATTCTGTGACTTATCAAGACCTAATGTCCGCTACAAGGGAGAGATGGTGAAAATTAAATTAATAACATTATTGCCTTTTTTTTCCTGTATTATGTTTCTTTCAACCCCAATACTTATATTATCTAGAAAAATATTTTCGTCTGTCATTTTTCTTTTTAAAGCTATTAATGTTATTGATTTATTTTAATTCTGTTATAATGTGCTGTTATACAATGAACACATAATGTTTCACCCTTGCAGACTCATTCATCAACAGCATGCTGTGCCAATCCACACTCTCTATATGTACACTAAAATCACTCCAAAAACCACCTGAATGAAATTCACTTAGTCTGAAATGCGGGCTGTTTGCATACAGCATCCTGTCGATAAGCACAGAACGAGCGTTGTGAGATGTGAAAACCTGCTTTGCAATCTTGACTGGAAATAGATGTTTGTTTAAAATAGTTGCTGAAGGTTAACAAAATAGTTTCCATGAGCTGCAAAGAGAGGAGCCTGTGCATGTGAATGAGTGAGTGAGTGAGGGGGGGGGGACTTACCTGCCTGACATTCAGCCTGCAGAGGACAGACTTGATAGTGTGTGAAGGAGGCTACTGATGAATAACAACTCACAGACATCTCCCTCCAGTTTAAGATCCTTTTGAATAATGACGCATTCATAGACACACCTGTATACATGAAATAACTCTAAGGAAGTCAAAATTTGCAGCAGGAAATAAAAAGCTTAAATGGATATTACTAAAATACCTCTCTGGAGGTGATAGATTGTCCGTTAAGGGAGGTATCATCAGCATATAGTGTAAGCCACAAACGGGGAGGTACATGAATACTTCTTGCACTTTATCAGACTGCTGGACTTTTTTAAGTTATCTCAGCCAGTGTCCTCACAAGAGGCCACCTCCCTATAAATGGTCGAGTAGTTTGGGGTTAATTTTTTTCCTTATTACATAAAAATGTACAGCAACTTGTGTAACAAGGGCGAGGACATTTGTTTGAGCCAAGGAATTTGGGGACTGTAATGTGCAAAGGATAAGTCAATTTTGCCTTTTGTTGTGCTCTGAATCCCTCCATAGACGGTTAAAACATAGATGTTGTCTCAGTGAAGTTACTGTAAGCTTTAACAGGAAAGCCGGTTTGGAATTTTAGTTGAAGTTAAAATATGTTTGTATTATTTACACAGTGAACTATTTACATACAAGTTTGCTAAAGTTATTATTTGTGTATTATTTTTTTAACTGTTTATTCTGATTTTTCACAGTTTGACACAGTTTTTACATTACTTACAATTTATGTAATGAAAGAAAATAATAATAATAATAATAATAATAATAATAATAATAAACATTTATATATAAATGAAATACATATAGAAAAAAAATATATATATAGTAATAATACAAATGAATAGTAAAAAAAAATAAAGAATAAGACATAATTTACTGACAGACATTTCATGCGGGCATCAGGGCCACCCATATCACCACGCTCTATGCTGAGCTCAGCTACGTCATGCAGATCGCATGATGATCGAATACAGTTCCATCTTTGCATAAAAAAGTCTGTTTCCTGTTGCAGATTTGCTGTTATCTGTTCCATGATGTAGACCTGCTGTAGTCTCTGTTTCCACTGAGCATTATTTGTGTATTTATGACATTATAATTTTTTCTACAGCATCTTGTAGTTGGGACCAAAACATGTTGAATGTACTTATGTGGTTCTCATGACATTTACCTGGAGCTCTCTCATCCTAGCCTTTGATTGGTTGGTTCTGTGACATGTGATTGAGTGACAAGGAAGTGTTGATGTTATGCCAATCCAGTGTGGCTACAGTAAAAGTAATATTGAGAAAATGATCCGTCTCCATCCTGCTGTTTCTTATTTATAGTGACCCAACCATCACACATTGAACCCTCATGTTGCATTACCAATTGCTTTCTTAAGCAGCATTCTGAAGCTCATCAAGAGCAATTGCCAAATTGGAAGTTCTGACTTGACCCTACTTGCTATTGATAAGGAAGACAAACAAGTGGAGCTGTGGTTGGCTTTTGGTTACTTCCTTAAGAGTAGCCAAAAGTATTTGTGCAGCCAAGACTTTCTGATAGGACTTTTTATTTAATTCAGGAACGCGCCAGTTGAGGCCCAAGTCTCTAGAACACTGACTATTGTGGCACCAGGAACTTCAATCTCTGCTTGAAATTGGTTCCTGGCCCACTGAGAAGTTTCTGTTGTGGAAACTGGCTGTAAGTGCAGGAAGCCCAGGTTAAATTTAAAGAGTACCTGGCCTAACATGAGATATGAGGATATTTGTTCTATATCTGTCCTCAGTTACAGACTGCATTACTTCCTTTTTGAAAAGGGGAGAGGAAGAAGCAGTGAGCCAGAAGTGAGAGCTGGAAATCAGCAGGAGATAAAAAACAGAAAATGATAAATACAGAGAGAGTTGAGACATTAGAGCCTTCTTCAGCCAGAAAAGTATGTTTGACTTCACATTAAGTGTCTCTACAGCTGATAAATCTATCAGGATCTTTCCCACTTGTCATGATACATCACTGCTGTTTCCCCCTCCATGTACAGTGAGTGTGCAGCCTTTCTATCACAGGCGACCAAACTAAACAGAACCTCCCGCTGTTCAGGTTTCTTTGGCTTCGTAACATCGACCCAGCGCCCACATCCAGTGATAGTTCCTGTGCTATCTGCCAGGACTGGACACCCAGAGACATGTATCTGTACATGGTGTAAGTCTGGACCTCCTGCTTTGGGTCTGAAACCCTTTCTGTGTCAGCTCAGCCTTCGTCAAAATTCAAATTCATCCCCCTTCCAGAACCGGATCAGAACCTCTCTGTGGAGCCCTGAGGGAAGAGTATGTGATGTGACCTGTGGGAGGTCTTCCTGGGTGTTGGATCACCGTTAGAAAAGCAACAGATTAATTGAATTTCCATATGGATATGTGAGGTTTGAGCTGCTTCCTGTGAGTGGACTCACATAAGTTGTCATTCAACGTTTCTGAGCTCCACATCAGGTTGAGCTGTGGTAAACAAGTTTGCCAGCACAAACAAATCGGCTCAACTAGACTTACTCTTCCGTACTTCTGCAGTAATCATCCCAATTCAACAACTTCACTCATCTGAGAGAAGTTCTCTCACATTGTTATTGGCTGAGCTACGGTTTACTGTCCGGTGTTTGGCCATACTTTTTCATCCTTTCTCTTTTCATTTCCTTCCTCTCATAGAAATCTTTCATTCAAGGATAGCTGTAATTTATTTTTTGGCTACTGTTTTAGAGCTTAACAGATCTGTGTTTACAGCCGGGAGCATCCTGAAGCTATTGAGTGATTTTCCAGTCAGGGAAATCGATAAAAGATGACAATATTATGACGCTGAGCGATTCAACTGTTTCATCTTGCGGCCTGAAAAAAAAAGGAGTCACATGTTGCGACACGTTTATTCGCCATGTGTGTTTTTATCTCTATGGGTGATTTCATTTCAGTTTATTTGAATTTAAAGCAAAATCTTAGAATAGTATGCACGCTGGAAAAAGAGTTAAAGGGTTGACAATAAATGTCTCACTAATCTTTATAAATTATAGACAACAATTTGGTCCAGGCATTACTGTTTAAGCCGCATAATCGTTACTGTGACCACAACGGAGTCACTGAAACACGCTACTATCTAAGGCCAGACTTTTATGTACCGTAGATATTAAGGGAAACCATTTTTTACCAATGCATTCTGGGAAATCCTGTAGTCTAAACATAGCACGCAGAGTGAGGAAAGGTCCAGGATAATATTTTTCAAAACTTTGTCATTTTTTAATGATGCATAACTTTGATGTTAAGGGGGAACTCAGCCCCGATCCTGTCCTCACGGAGGGTGTAAATATTTAAAAATGGCTCACATATATCCTGTTCAATTTTAAGACAGACTGAGGGTTTGAATTTTAGCCAGCTCAAAACACAATTTTTTCTTCTGGGAAATACTAAAACCAGCTCAAGGTTTCTGTCTGCTTTAAGGAAGTTTTTCCTTGCCGAGTGTTTTGCACATGCTGTACTATCTGATGTAGATGTTTGGTCTTTGTGAATGATGAAACATGTTGTCTACGTTGTAGACTAGCTCTCATTGTAAAACGCCTTGTGATAACATTTGTTATTAATTGGTGCTATAAAAGTAAAGATTGATTGATTAAAGTGAGAGAGCTTCAGAGCACTTAATAGACCCAGTGTTTAACAGCTGAGATGCTCTGCTTATGTCTGGTTGATAGAGTTTGATTAAACCTGACAATCAATTTTTGGGCTTTGGATACATCACTTACTCCGGGAAATGGCTGAAGAAGAGAGCAGAGAGTAGAAAGAGTGTGAACCAAACAGCATCAGGTCTCAAACTATAAAGCCTAGGCGGAAGTGTTATAAACTGCAATTCGTTGAGAATCCGCTTGAGGCTGGCTGCAGAAACACTGGAAACCACATACACACCCATTCAAAAAGGACAATCTTTACAGCAGAAATAAACATGTTTACAGCCTGGTTCAAAAAAACGGCTTGACTCTACATAGCTAATCTCTCCATCGGCACATACTGTACGGGGGGTGAATGTTTTTCTAACCCGACGGTTCAGAAGATATTAAGATTAAGAGTGTTTGGCCAAATAAGGACATGACCGACTTGACTCCAAGATGGGAGCACATAGCTGTTGGCTAGGAGGCTCAAACCGCAACTCTTTACGTCCCACTTCGCCTGGTTTAGTTCCAAATTTCCAATATGGCTGCCACCGTTGATTTGCTTCAAAACAGCGCTCAGGAACACATTGGTGATGTCACGGATCCTATGTCCATATTTTATACAGTCTATGGTGCAAACCCACTGTTTTGGTTGTGCTATCAATTGGTTCTAGTTACAATTGTCCCATTTTACCTCAATGATAATGAAAGATAGATCTACTAGTGTAGGGATACACTTAAACTTAACATTTGTTAACCTTCTGTGGATAGAAAAAAGTAACAAAAAAAAAGAGAGGCACAGCTGACTGTGAAAAGGCTAAAGGGCCCGCCTCTTTACCTCACACTAGCGTGACAGAAGTTAGGTTGAGTTCAGCATTTCCAATATGGCACCTGCAAATGATTGGCTTCAAAACAGCGTTTCAGAAACAGATGGGTGATGTCACGTATACTAAGTCTTATGATCCTGCCTCACCCAATGATGGCTGGGATTGGATTGGCTCCAGGGAGAAGAGTTAATTTACAATGAAAATGGTACATTCTATATAATACAATGAAACAAAACAGCAGCTCGAATAAAGTTGAAGGTTTGCCATATCAATCCAACATTTAGGCTGCCCACTAGCTGCACTACCAGTTGTGCTTCTGGTTTCAGAACATAGCTTCAGAGCAAGGCCTACAACCCTTTATGTGGTCACATTGTATAAGTATAGTTTAAGTTTTACAAATGTTAGACAACAGAACCATACCTTCGATTCTTTTGGTCTTTTTCATAGGATTTGTAGACAGTGGGAAAATATGGAACAGAGCCAGCGCTACCTTTTAAGTCTTTAAACGTGAAGACCCTCTGATCTTTCGTTAACATTTAACTTTAGAAAATGTATCATTATAAAATCACAGCCAGGGATGTAATGACTTGACCAAACTTTCTGCAACTATTTCCAAAACATTTAACTTTGAATTTATTGGTCTAATTCCTCCAGATTATTGAACCTGGGAAGCATCAAAGCATCCACCAGCCTCCAGCAAAGTGAGAATTTGTGAGTTATAAGACAGAGAAAGACAGGAGAATCCAATTTAAAAGCCAGAAATCAGGTTGAGTTAAATCACTGGTATTGAGGACCAACACCACAAACCAATAACAGATCTTTAAAGGCTATTTGTGGAGCCGGGATGTTTTTCCTCTCCTAAAAAAAATAGTTGTGAGATTGAGTAAATGATCTGAATGAGAAACAGAGCAATGGGAGCGATATATATATCATGAATGCACGTTCTGGACATTTTATTCTAACTTCTGTTGATCTACCAAGTAAAGAGGATTTACAGCTGAGAGAGAAACAACAGACGTGACTTCATGCAAGCTTCTGCCAGATCAAATAAATCACTCACATTTCATTCTGGGTTTTTGAAGCGGGTCAGATGAAGATGCATTGATCTCCAGAGGATGGTTCTGGGAGGAGAGACAGATTGTCCTCCTGCAGTGATGAATTGCTTTCTGGCAGGCAGGAAAAGTCTTCACCAGGCTTTCATACTTTTAACCCTTCTTACCATGAACAATACCAGACTCTCCTGGAAACAGCAAGCAAGAATTGATCAACAACTGCAAACGGAAAAAACAAGGACACATCTGTTTATTATAGCATCTTGTATTGGGACGTTGTGGAAAAAACTGGTAGAAAAAAATGTTTAATGACTGCTACCTGATATACCTTAGTCTGGTTCACACAAACCTTTAGCTCAGGATTTAGCATGATGATATTCAACGAGGCAGTGTCCCAAATCATATAGTAAATTGAAGGTACGTATAAAGGAGATTCGACATGTTGTTGTGCTGTTTGAATTCTGAGTGAGAGCTGTTATATACTGTAGTATGTATCATCATGCATCAGAAGGAAAGGGAAAGAAAATGAAATGAAGGAAAGGGAAGTGAAGTTGAGAGAAGGAAAGGAATGGAAGAAAAGGAAAGGGAAGGTATTTCATGTTTGTTGCATTTTCAGTTTTGTATTTCATGTATATTTTGTATGTTGTTTGTTTTATGTGGACCCCAGGAAGAGTAGCTGCTGAGTTAGTGGATCTGAATAAAGGAATTGAAGTGAAGAGAAGACAAGAGAAGGAAAGGAAAGGAAAGGAATGGAAGAATAGGGAAGGGAAGAGAAGAGAAGGGAGTGAATGGAAGAAAAGGAAATGAAAGGGAAGTGAAGAGAAGGAAAGGAAAGGAATGGAAGAATAGGGAAGGGAAGAGAAGAGAAGGGAATGAATGGAAGAAAGGGAAAGGGAAGGGAAGAGAAGGGAAGGAATGGAAGAAAAGGGAAGTGAAGAGAAGGAAAGGAATGGAAGAAAAGGGAAGGAAAGTGAAGAGAAGGAAAGGAAGAAAGGGGAAGTGAAGAAAACGAAAGGAAAGGAAGAAAGGGGAATGGAAGTGAAGAGAAGGGAAGGAATGTAAGAAAAGGGAAGTGAAGAAAAGGAAAGGAATGGAAGAGAAGGAAAGGAATGGAAGAAAAGGAAAGGGAAGGGAAGTGAAGAGAAGGAAAGGAAGAAGAGAGAAGGGAAGTGAAGAGAAGGAAAGGAATGGAAGAAAAGGGAAGGGAAGTGAAGAGAAGGAAAGGAATGGAAGAAAAGGGAATGGAAGTGAAGAGAAGGAAAGGAATGGAAGAAAAGGGAAGGGAAGAAAAGGAAAGGAAGAAGAGGGAAGGGAAGAAAAGGAAAGGAAGAAGAGGGAAGTGATGGAAAGGAATGGAAGAAAAGGGAAGGAAAGTGAAGAGAAGGAAAGGAAGAAAGGGGAAGTGAAGAAAACGAAAGGAAAGGAAGAAAGGGGAATGGAAGTGAAGAGAAGGGAAGGAATGGAAGAAAAGGGAAGTGAAGAAAAGGAAAGGAATGGAAGAGAAGGAAAGGAATGGAAGAAAAGGAAAGGGAAGGGAAGTGAAGAGAAGGAAAGGAAGAAGAGGGAAGGGAAGAGAAGGAAAGGAATGGAAGAAAAGGGAAGGGAAGGGAAGGGAAGTGAAGAGAAGGAAAGGAAGAAGAGGGAAGGGAAGGGAAGTGAAGAGAATGAAAGGAAGAAGAGGGAAGTGAAGTGAAGAGAAGGAAAGGAAGAAAGGGGAAGTGAAGAAAAAGAAAGGAAAGGAAGAAAGGGGAATGACAGGTAGGTGAAGGAAAGAGGAAGGGAAGGGAAGAAAAGAAAAGAAAAGGAGAGGAATGGAAGGAAAGGGAAGTGAAGAGAAGGAAAGGAAGAAAGGGGAAGTGAAGAAAAAGAAAGGAAAGGAAGAAAGTGGAATGACAGGTAGGTGAAGGAAAGAGGAAGGGAAGGGAAGAAAAGAAAAGAAAAGGATAGGAAGAAAAGGGAAGGAGAAGAGAAGGGGAAGGAAGTAAAGGCGAGGGAAAGGAAGTGAAGGGAAGGGCAGGGTGTAAAGGAAAATGAATGACAGTCGTGAGGAGCACCTCTCTGTTCACTGTGATCCTTCTTCTTATCAAAACTATTCAAATTGCAGTTATTATGATGTTCATATTTGAAGGCATTTGTACTGAAACCTAGAAGCTGTTTTCTAAAGAGTTGTGGATTTCAGACTGAATGATGATGACTGGTAAGAGCATATCCTGTATGCATGAGACAAATAAATAAGGTGTGGTGTCAGAATATGGATTTTTTTTTCTTAATGCAGTATTTCTAGTTTATATTACATTAAATATTACCCAGGAGAACTTATCACTGAAATCCATGCCCCTGTTTAATATAAAGATAGAGGTACATCTGAAATGTACAACAGCAATGATGTCATTAATCGCTGGCTGGTAGTGTGATAGTGTTTACTTAACAGAGTCCACTGAAGAGAAGTCTCTATGCAGAGTGTAATTTGGGACACAGCCCTGATAAACTGACTTCAGTGTTCTCCATCACTGAGCAACACCTGGTGCTGAACGTACAGTAGCTCTCACTATGTCCTGCAGTGAGGGAGATACAGGTCCACTGTGGCGGGACGTTGACCTCCGTCTCCTCTGTCTGCTTCCCCCTGATGGACAGTACGTCTCCTCTGCAGGTGTGCATCAGCCTCATAAAGAGATGTCTGTGTGTCATGTTTGCCCTCTGCCCGTTTCATCATTAAGGTATCGGAATGAGAAAAAGAAAAAAAAAACGTTGTGGGGGAAGCGCAAGCGGACTTCTTGGTTTACCAATTTATGAAGCAGCTTTCATGAGAGAGGGGCCCCCACTGCAGTTCCTGTCGAACACACAGCTGTCTGTTTGCGAAAGGAGCGCTCGTGGTCAGCCCGCATTGGCTTGCTGCCCCACGTCCGTGCTCTCCCCACCTTATACATACCACTAAACTGCACTTTCACTCTTTTTTTTTTATCTCTCACGCCTCCCCACAGCTCTACAATCCCTATAAATCTCCCTCCTGTCCAATCTTTCGTCTACCTTCACCCACGCCTTGAATGTTTTCACACAGAGGGAAAATAAACCGCTGTATGCCGACGCCCCGGCACCTTAAGTCTCCCCCCATTTAGAATTAGATTCAGGGCTTTAAAGGTGAGGAGGAGAGGGAAGGAAGAACACACGGCAGCCGACATGCAATTGTAAACTTAGCTGCCTTGGAAATGTTTACCTGGACGTCTAATGTCATACCTTCCTTGGGTGTTGCTGTTTCTCTCTCTTGGAAAGCAGAATGGTGCCTTTGTGAGTGAGGGTTCAACGCTCCCTGCACTCTCTTCACCCCTCGGCTAGTCTTTCAAGAAAATTCTTCATCACATCCCGGCATGTGAGGTGCAGCTCATACCTGGGCCTCCAAATATCCACGTGACAACCATCATCCCTCTATTTATTTGTCCAAACTCTTGGAAAATATGTTTTTGAATCATGTTAATCTGCTCTTTCTCTTGCCTGGTGTATTTCTGTGTGTTCAATTAGGAGGAAGTGAATTTCAATTGAATTAACTTGCTCAGGCTCCTTGGTGTACGTTTGCTTTGGCACCCACTGGGCTGGGTGTTTCTTTTTACAGGGCCAGCTTATGTGTGTTACATAATGAAATGACAAATGAAGGAGTGAAAGTAAAGTCAGAAATGGAAAACGGATTTATCAGTGCCAAAATAATTTCCACACTATAGCCATTGAGCCGGAGTCACAACAGTTCCAGAGGGCGTTCAGTATTTTTGTCACAAGCCTTTGGCTGCACCACGTCAGCGGTTCACTGGATCCATTCTTAACTCCCCTCTGCTTCCACTTCTGTGGATTGGCATTTATGAATGTAAAACGCCAACATGAATTTGGTTCTGTTTTACTTGTATTTTGAACATGTAATCACAATTGAAAGGGAGACTGTGCGGTCCTTTTTTTACTGTTTCTAGCAGAGGTCATAAGGTAAAGAGACGATCTGAGACATCTTGGGTGGTTTAATGTATGTGTGAGGGGCTTTCAGCCTGGAAAATGAAGAGCCATGCGAGTTCATGAGTTCAAATTAAGTTGGTGATATCCGGATTAAAAGAGAGCCAGCGTTGTGATTCAGAAAACTGGGTTTAGGCTAAACAGATATAAACTCACTAATCTCACTTTGTGGTATTCTCCCATTAAATCTTGTTCCAGGTGGACTTGTTTGCCTTTGTAGATCATAAAGAGTCGTCTTAGAGTCAGCTGCACCTCACTGCAGCTGGCTGCTTCAGGAAACTCTGCGTAGTTTTTATAATGATGAATTGGAGCCTTGTGTGTATCTTTATACCGCTCCTATATTTCATATCTGAACAGGACAATAACATATGCTGGTCAGTCACGCTACAAGGAATAACAACGATATTAGCACCCAGTTTGCTAGCTAAAGTATAAATGTACAATGTTTGTATTTGAACATATTAGAAGTGTTGTAGTACTCAAGAACAGTCTTGGTCTCCAGGCCACTTATTTAAGGTCTCGGTCATGTCTCAGAATTGAAAGCGTTTTCACTTGGTCTTGTCTCGGTCTCGGACTTGGCGGACTCAGTATTTTATATCAACACCGGTCAAGACCACCACTGATGCACTCTGTCCCTGTCATTACTGTGATAAGAGAAAAAATGAAACTTAAGGAGTCAAAAGAAATGCAACAAAGATAAAACCAAACCTTGTTTGTTACTGTCAATTGTATTTAAAGCAAACTTAAAAGAAGTAAACAGAGGTCTTTTATTTTGTTAACTCTCATAATGATTTTTCGTTATCATATATGGTCTTGGTCTTGTCTTGGTCTTGCCCTGCCTTGGTCTTGGTCTTGACTCAGTCTCGATCCCTAAATGTTTTGGTCTTGTCTTGGTCTCGGTGCACTCTGGTCTCCGACATATCTTGGTCTCGGTTAATGTGGTCTTGACTACAACACTACATATTAGGACCTCCAAACTGAGGAGAAGGAGGCAAGGATGACATGCTGGTACTGAGGTGCAAGCTAAAACAGACGACATCAACCTTTCCTTCCACCCACCGTTATGGGGAATGTAAGATCTATCTTCGATAAGGTGGACGAGCTAACCCAGCACCAGAGGGAATACTGTCAGAGTAGCATCATGCTAACAGAGCTAACACCGGACACGAACGCCACACTGGAAGGATTTCACCTGCTGTGGGAGGACAGGATACAGGAGAGCAAGACTGAACTAACAGGCGAAGAAGGCCAGCTCAGTCCTGGACCCTGTGGAGGTGGTGGCTGACAGGAGAATTATGGCCAAGCTGTCATCTTTGATGAACATTTTCTTTCCTACATATATATACTTGTTAAATTCTTATCTTTAAATGGAGAGAAGTCAGACAAAATTTCATTGTACTTGTACCACGACAATAAAGCTGATTCTGATTCTGAAAATAATGTTAACCCAGCAGGGAACAAAAGTTACATTACACAGTACATTTTGAGTCCATAACATGTTAATACAGACATTAATACACAACTTTTGTACAAAGTGCTGCATTCTGCCACTCACCTCAGGCATGTCTACATACACTGGCATAGCATTACAGCTGCTCAGCGAGTATATACCACTGAGGAGGGGCGGTCTAGAGCCACTACATGTAAAAAACAATCACACACTACAGCAGGTGGAATAATATTCAATATAGAACCTGTTGCATCAGGATAGCTTTGTTCTTCACCCAAGAGCATTTGTAATCCATGTATTAAACACATAACATGCCACCAGCCTGTTGGTGTTTAAAAGTTGAAGTCTTTTGAAGTATTTCTTTGAGACTTTGTTTCACCAGCTTAGTTCTGATCTGTGGGTTCATCTTTAGACTTGTATGTTACACGGTGCTGATCGATCCATTGTTGTGATGGAAACATTGCTTATTGTGGCTTTAAAGCTATCAGATAATGTCTTCTTTTAGAGTTTCCTCATGGTACAAGTATTAGTTAGTATTCAAAGTTGACATGTCCCTTTTAACTACACGGAAAATATTCATTGCAGCACCAGATCACGTGCAACCATGGAGGTTTACTGTACCTCTGATCATATGAGTGACACAAGCCTAAAGTTACATAATGAGGAGACCCATCACGCATGAGCCACCTCTGCTGGTGGGAAACCTCTCTGTGAACTGTTGGAGTTGTCGAGACTATCTGATTGCTATCAAAGTGACTGATGCTAGAACCAGGGGCCCCATGGTCGCTGAGTCCTCAGGAGCTTCAAGGTGGACAAAATGTCCCTCAGGCCAGGGCCAACCTGGGTCAGTTTACCGTGCAAGCAGTACCACAGACCCAGGGCCCATCAGATAAGATATCCCAGGACATTCCTGAGAGACTGGCCCCCTCCTCCAGAGCCAGGGCAGGGAAACGGCTCCCTCTGGAATGCTGGGATTTGATTGATCCATCGGAGGATCAGGCTAAACCTACAGATGCTGATCCTGTCCGGCAAGTCCTATTCTGAATACAGATGGAAGAAAATTAAGCTAATATTATCAGAATTCATGTTTTATGTTATCAGCAGTATCGCACTCAAAGAATGCTCTTTATAGTTGATCCGGACCCGTGTCTTTGACTGACCTTTTGCACTACACTACCGAGACGCTGATGTCTAGATGTAGTTTGAGTATCTCTGTCCTGTATTCTTTATTTTTTAGTCGGTGGCACTTGATTCCTTTAAGTTTACTTCAAACAACCCACTGTTTCTGCAGCTGGACTTTAACATACCATGAATTAAGACAGCAACAGAGGGTCTCATCTTTGGCTAAACAAGTGTAACAATGCAATCCAATATTTGTGTGTTTGAATATATCAATCCATCAATATTCATTTAAATAGCACCAAATTATAACAAAAGTTATCCAAGGAAAATTTACAAATATTAAAAACATTATGAAAAGAAAATGCATACATTCAATTGGACGCCGGACTATTAAGGCCTAGTTATCTTTATAATTGCAGGCTTTGGTCAAACGCTTTATTTTGAAGGTGGAGATCAAAAGTGCAGCCGCCTGCACTTAAGTGAGTATTGTGTAGCATCTTGTGAAGATACAATTTGATATAGGTTTCATAAATTCTACATGTCTGCATCACAATGAGTATCAGAAGTCTGAATACATTGCGCAACAATTTGAGTCTATTCTGGAGAAGGCGAGGGACTAGGCAGCCTGCGCACGCTTCTGCAAACGTTGATGCTCTCAGCTGTTGTGTATATCTTAACAAGTCATTGTAGTGCAGGAGGCTGGCTGACCTTCTGATATATTCTTCTTTATTTGTTGAACCAGGTAAAAGACTCATTGAGATTTAAAACCTCTTTTTCTAGAGTGGCCTGGCCAAGGCGGCAACACAAAAAACAGGTTACAACACACAACAAGCACACAAAACAACACAAATAAAATATGGTCACAGTTTCACATGGTTACATGATTACACAGTGCAATCACAAGATCCAATTGAGCATGTTTCTCTGTCTTTTATGATTGACTTAAATTCCCCCAGAGTTACAAGATGTGTCAGTTTCAAGTCCTTCTGCACATCATTCCCATGTATATTATTTAAAAATAGATTAACCATAACCTGTATATACAACTTAATTCTCATAACAATGACAACTTTATTTGTTCTGATTCATTTGCACATTATTGTCTCATGAATGTACATCATATTCGTACTTAATTGATATTTGTATACAGGTTAGTTAAAAAAAAAAATAGATACAAGCTATGTAATGATCAACACAAACAGCAACAGCATGTCTGTGTGAAAAATAACCTTATACAAATAAGGAAGTGGAAAAATGTACATTAATAATAGCAATAATAATAATGCTAATAAGATAATTAAGAAGAATAAACCCAAACCCCACCTCCAGGCCATCATATATAAAACATAATCAATGTAGAAGGTTTTGGGTTCTGCAAATATCAGTTGCCGGATCTTTGCTGTTGCCTCTTCCGCCCCATGAACTCTGGCTGTACATAGTTCAGGGTACAAAAGTCTAGGTACGTTAAGACCCATACTCCAAAAGAAAGTGAGTGCGAAAATGTCCAGCACGTTGCTGTTACACCAGCAACTTTTTACAACTTTTCTGCACCGTGCAGTGAGTCCCTTTGACACCTACCCCCCAGGTAGCGCTTTAAGACACTTTATGAATAACTTCATAGAAATAATCAAACCTTATCCTGATGATCTAGTTTGTTTTTCTAGCTCATGAAGGGGCAGTGATTTAAATTTCAATCATTTTGATAACCATCTAAAAACTCCTCACAGGAGCTTTAATATCCTTTAAAATGACTGAACTTAATCCACCAATGAGAGAGCACAAAGCAACAGCAGTCAGGAAAAACTTCCTTAAAGGGTTTTACCCAGACAGAACGGGTCAACAAACCACCAATATATTTTTTTTACAGAGAAATGTACAAAGTTGTATTTGATTGATGTGTGGTTGTTATACATAGCTGATGTCAAGCAGTGAGTGAATGGTGATAGTTTTATTACATGAATCACAAATGTAAGGCTTGAGCTCTCTATTTCCACACACCACACACAATGAATCAAATTTATTGCTTGACTCTTCTGTCCTTTTTTTAGCCTACATGCTAGTCTTTCTTTTTCCAGAAGATTTACGCAGCAGACAGTGGAAGCTCAAAATAATAAATGTAAAATAGTTAATCTGCTGGATGTGATGGGTATTATTTAACAGTGATAAAGAGTACGATTTATACAAACATTTCAGATATTATTACTGTTTCTCTTAACCCTTAAAGACCTAGACCATCTTTGGGGGCGCCAGACTCTCCTGAATCCATCCATCCATCCATTTTCTTCCGCTTATCCGGGGTCGGGTCGCGGGGGTAGCAGTCCAAGCAAATTGACCCAGACATCCCTCTCCCCGGCGACACTTTCCAGCTCCTCCTGGGGAATCCCGAGGCGTTCCCAGACCAGGCGGGAGATATAATCCCTCCACCGCGTTCTGGGTCTACCCCGGGGCCTTCTCCCAGTTGGACGTGCCCGGAACACCTCAAAAGGGAGGCGTCGGGGAGGCATCCTTATCAGATGCCCGAACCACCTCAGCTGACTCCTTACGACGCGGAGGAGCAGCGGCTCTACTCCGAGCTCCCTCCGGATGTCCGAGCTCCTGACCCTATCTCTAAGGCCGAGCCCAGACACCCTTCGCAGGAAACTCATTTCAGCCGCTTGTATCCGCGATCTTATCCTTTCGGTCATGACCCACAGCTCATGACCATAGGTGAGGGTTGGAACGTAGACCGACTGGTAAATCGAAAGCTTTACCTTCCGGCTCAGCTCCCTCTTCACCACAATGGTCCGATACAACGTCCGCATCACTGCTGACGCCGCACCAATCCGCCTGTGGATCTCACGCTCCATTTTACCCCCACTCGCGAACAAGACCCCGAAATACTTAAACTCCCCCACATGGAGCAAAGTCTCACTCCCCACCGAGAGAGAGCAATCCACCGTTTTCCGGCAGAGAACCATGGCCTCAGACTTGGAGGTGCTAACTCTCCTGAATTTACTTTGAAAATGCTGAATGAGAAAAATGTGGTATCCATGGAAAGCTGAGAATGTCCGCCGTAACTGAGTTTTTAAAGCTTGTTGACTGGATTAGTGGTTCAAAAGTTGTCAAACATTTAAGAACAAGAAGCCGCCACCGGCTGTCTAGGTCTTTGGGTCAGCTGCCACCAACTCCTCATCACCTTTTCTTCTTTGTTTGAATAACAATGTGACACATTTCATGATAAAAAAGACACTTGGACTTATTAACTGTGTTACCAGCACACATGTCCGTGCAGTGACAGGACTCTTCCTCTGTCTGGATCAGGGGGTTCACAGTGTGTCTGCTGTCTGGCCTCTCCCTCTCCCCTGAGCCCCTGAGTTTACAGTCTGAATAAGAGTATCTTTGTGATAGCAGAAGTGCGGAACAGACTGATACTGTGCTCCTCTGGAGCTCCTGACGACCCAGTTCCCTGTATCATCAGCTTATTATCTAACTGATTTATGTCTCTTCCTTTTCCTGTGTCTTTATTCTCATTTTTCTGTTTCCACTCTAATTTTTTTTCTCTTTCAGTCTGTTTTTTCATTTTTTTCCTCTAAAGAAAAAGGGCACAGCACCCAGTAAACTCCCTAACCACTGAAACTGTGTGAGGGCAAGTGTACCCAGTAAAAGGTATTTTGGTAAGGCACTGATGTGTGCTCAAACAGCTAAGGGGAAACGAGGGGCTTGCTATTTGGTGTTTCATTCCCGTCACATTTACTGGAAAAATCTCTGATTACTGTAACAGAGTAGATGGATGTAAATATTAGTGCAACCAAAAGCAGCGACATCCACCGCCGTCCCTCCACAAACTACCCTCTGCTTGTTAGCTTGCCCACAAATAGCTGCAGGCTGTTTCTCCTCCTTTGTCCAGCTCATGCCACAGTGAAAACAAAGGCATTCAAACGTCCAAATAGTTCTGAGTTATTTAGATCAAGCTGGTCGTTCAACCTCTGGCAGTGACAGTTTTTTGGTTTCGTACGCCAGCTTTGTGGCCGAGGGCTGTTACTGACCAGCATCAGGAATTATCTTCAACTTGTTTTCAGAGCTGATTCCTGCCCCCATGTAATCTCCCATGAACATCTGTGTTTTTGGAGTTAGAGAAACATGACTAAGGATTATTTTCATGAATGATTAAACGTAGAGTCTTGAAAAGTTCACTTTAAAAAGGTTGAAAAAGACCCCTCAAAAGTCTGAAGAGCCGCAGATTCATCATCAACCTGCTTTTTTTAACCCTTATGTTATGTTGCGGGTCAAACTGACCCTTTTTAAAGTCTACTTTTGGCAATATATGTCTTCCAAACCAGCTAAATGCAGCATAAAAATCTGGGCACTATGTGACAGAAGAGTTGAAGAGGTGTCATGTTAATTTATCAACATCACTTAATCCAAAAAAAAAAAAAATCAAAATGTAAAATAAAATAAACAAAAATCAATGTCATTTAAAACTATTGTATTTATATTTAGGGCTTTCCAATGTAAATTAAAAAAATGTTTTAACACTAATTTTAATGAAAAATGAGAGTTATCCTCATTGAATCATGATCTGTGAGAATTAAAGAACACCAATGGACTAAATATTGATTTCAATTGTTAGTAATAGAGTTAAAAATCAGATTAAAAAAAAATGTGTATCAGGATTTTTTGGGGTTCTGACACTTTTGGATAATTGAATATGCCCCGGGTCAAATTGACCCAGGAACATTATTGCTGTTCCAGAGAGAAGAACATAACTGGAGGGTAACATTTTTTATTTTTTTTATTTAAATTTTTTTTATTGGCATTCACAGGATTTTACAATAATGGTAACAGATACATATATGAGCGCCTTTTGTATGGTGGCATCAACAGTGCACATATGATTACATTTAAAAAAAAAGTACAAACAGCCTGTTAACCTAAGACAGTGTTAAACAAATACAAATAGAGATATTAGAGAAAATAATAGCTGCATTAACATATTTGCTGATGTCGAACAGACAACATTACAAATAACAATGACCACACTTGTGACTCCAAGCTTTAACATAAAACATAAGGAAACCTGCTTTTTTTTCTGACAGTCCAAACCAAGAACAAAATAATCAACTTACATTGATACCAAAAGAAGGAAGTCTTTTTAGTAAATTTGATTTGATTTATTTCATAAGTCAAGAAACACATGCCAATCCGACAGATCAACTACAGAAAAATACTGCAGGAAAATAAAGACGCATGAGATAAGCTTCCAAAAGATTTTAGCAGGGGTCCAACATAAAACAAATAATAACAAGTGAAACACATCCCACAAAATACAACAAATGAGACAACAAACATAGTCCAACATTGCCATGGAGTTTTTAGCACCATACAGCACCTTCAGATCCAGAAGAAAATGTTAGATCAGAAGCCTTCGAGGTAATCACATTCCAGCTATCTAATACCCGCTCAGGTGATCCACAAATACACATTTCAATATAGAAACACAAAAAGAGGATAGAAGCGCAACAGAATACCCTGATTGACATGAGTACACACAGATTTATCTGTTTTTGTTTGGTATTTTTCACAATATCTTGCTCCAAATGGCTTACATTCACTCTTCAGTCTGATTATTAAAGCATTAAAGATATGAAGAGCACTGAATTTTAACTGTAAACCAAACCTGATAAGCTAATGAATACAATTTGCTTAAATCATTCCCACAGCTGCTGTGAACGTGCCCTTAATGCAGTTTTTCAGCACATGAAAACCACCCTGCTTTGTTGTCAACAGACAACACTCAGAAGCTATTAGCTGTTGAGTTTTTTTGGATGGCATACTTCAGGCTCCAGCCAGTAGAAATCCTTTAATTCCACACAAAAGACTTGGATGAAAACCTGTCTGAGGTGGTTTATTTTCTTTGCATTCCAGTAAGCCCTGAAACGCCTGTAGACATATATTCAGTCTTTGCGTGTCAAGATTATCGTAGTTGTATAAAGCAGCATTTCTTTTTCACCGGGGGGTAATTCTAACTCAACAGAAAATTGTTTTGTTTCTTTGTTTAAAAGCAGATGCTAATGATATTTCAAGAACGCCCCATGCAAACCTGAAACAGTCCACTCCTGTTTTAAAACTGTGAGCTATGGGACTTGAAATGAAGATCGGCAGCGTCTGACCACAAATTAACTTCATCTCCAAAGTTTTTATGGCTCTAAGCGTTTTGCTTGTTTGTCTGAATACTTGAATTTACCACAAAATATTAACAAATGTCACTTCTTTTGAATGGAGTCTGGCCCCATGGGCAGCAACATTTGTCTGTACGACATTTGCACAGAAATGTTTTGTTTGTTTGAGCTAATGAAGACCTGATACTGTTGTTTTTCATAAGCAAGAATGGTGAATGACTATAATTCAGATGTGTTACATGTGTGTTTTATAGGCTTCAAGTGGGGTTGTGCTTACCAGGTTCACCAACAGAGTCATAAGAACTTACTCCCCTTTATGACCCTGAAAAACTAAGTAGAAAATCCATAGTTGTAGCATATTAGCTCAGATTTTCAGTCAAGCACAAGTCACAAAGCATTTTTTTATTTTTATATGTCTGAGGGAAATGCTGATTTTCCCAATGGCCTTATATTTTTGTCCTCATTCGTTCTTGCATATTCTGTATTTCATTAACTTGCTATCATCTTTGGTTTTGATGTTGCCTGGCATACTCCCTCTCACAGCTGGACAATGTGAACACTAAATATATCCTGTAATATCTCTAATGCCCTAAAAACAGTCCCACACGATGAAGACAGCATATCACATACTAGGACATTTACTTCCATTGTAGGAAAGCAGCAAGCTCCATTAACTAATTATGATAACTACGCCATGAGTCAGCACAAAACGCTAGCTTGCAACCTTTGACAACCTCTTTTTTGGGTTGATAGAATGTAGATTTCATTTAATCAAATAAAGAAACACACTTAAGCTACAAATGTTATCCTACAGTCTGATACAGTACAGTGCTATGAAGGAGTAATGTCTGGATTGGCCCTCACAAAGTGTCAAAAGTTAGCAATAACATGCTAACAACAACTCTTTAAAGCTTTAATAGCTTTAAAGTCCTAGGTATATAGCTAGTAGGGATGTGCTTGCTTAGTCAACAATGAATTTTCATCACTCTGGTAAGTCTGCACCAAAATAATCAGCCCAAAAAACAAATGATTAATACTTTTATTATTATAGACCTTAACCTTCCTATTATCCTAGGGGTCAATTGGACCCCATTGAATGTTTAACGTCTCTAAATTAATGACTAACATCATTTTTTTGGGGCTTCATATTTCATGACTTTCCCTAATTTAAGGGGGACAACTGGGAGAACATAAAATTCAAATGTTGATATGTTCCAACTTCCTGAAAAAAAATGTACGCATCGGTGTTCCTTAGGGTCAATTTGACCCCAGGCTGTTTTAGCTGTTTACAACATAAGAAATATCAACATTTTAAACACATTTGTTTTGGTTGTTTTGGATGATACTGAGGTCACTATAAACAAGGACACTTCCTCATGTGACTGCAGGAGCTGGGATCGAACCGCCAACCTTTATATTGAGATATAATATTTCCAGCCACCATGTCTCCAAAGACAGTCCATGATGTGTCCTCCTGTGTCATAAGTTTGATAACATAGAAACAAGGCGGGGCCGACAAGAGCATGATACACTCGCAGCAGTTTGATGTTCTGTTTTACAAATAAAGTCCTTCTAAATGCTTTAAATTGTTTTTATGTTTGAAATATATTTTATTTAAAGGGCTATTTAGGTAGTCAACCAAGAAACATAAAGTATCTGACATAAACCTGGGTACAAATCAGTTTCTGGAGGTTTAAATTGCTGGGGTCAAATTGACCCCAAGGATAAAAGATGTTGGTATATTGAGGGTAACAGGAGGTTAAGTGTTGTCTTACCTTTACTTTAGTGTAGTTTTTCAGCCAGAATTCCTACTCGTGTTTTAACAACTGAAAATGAGCCTCTTCGGACCTTCAATTGGGTAGCAAGCTACATGTTTTACATGCTAATGTTTGAGGCTTACTTTTGAGCACAAAATCATGAGATCTACTCCTCCCCTTGAACTTTTGCACCTATATTTTCGTTTTAAAAGGCAATTATAGACAGCGACCTCAAAACTCTATCCTTATTTGACTTTTTCTAATTCCAAATGTGGAGTGGGGGAACAGCCCTGCTATGCATAGGTATCTGTGCCGAGTGTGAGTTTTGGTGCGTTTTCAGTTCATCAAAATCTGGGAATAATTTAAGATTGCAACAACAACTTACTCTGAACTTCTAATGAAATAAAGATTCAAAATCATTATTTCCATTTGTTAAGATTTCTGTATAAATCTTGCACCCATGGCGGCTGTAGAAGAAATACTAACATGGCAGGATTAAGTCTGTTGTGTCGGTGCAATCGAGTGTCTTTGGAGCTGCAGTTCAAATTAGTCATGTTTATTTCACAATTAAATCAAGCCAGAGGACAGAGGAAGCATGATCTACTGTCTCTCAAAGTTCACAGAAAGATAGAGTGCCAAAAACACTGAAGTTGCCAAAATGCTTTCTCTATGTCATCATTATTACTGAGGTTCATTAAATGCTGGATAGAGGAGCATTATTTTAACTGACGCTGATACTACTATAATTTGGAAACTTCTCATACACTGCAAGACATTACTTTAACGAAATATTTTCCACATTAGTGCACACGAGACAGAGAGAAAAACGTGTATTGAAATCTCTGGGATACCTTTTGAGGACAACTACAACTGGAATCTCGAAACTGAGTCTAGAAATCAAACGGTGTATAGCAAAAGACAGAGCCTTATATTCTCCTCCTGCAAACATTCGTCTCTGCCAGTGACGTCTGACCCTCATGCATCAACAGCAGCCTTGTGCGGGATCCATGCAGTAAAACTGGCCCTTTTGATTTGGTCTATTTCATGTGTGGCAGCGTGTGCGGTTGCAGGTAGGGGTCCCAGAGTACATCATCCATATTTAAGAACCTCCAGTGCTGTCTGTAAAAGGTCAAAGTTCCTGTGAACAAGCGGAACAATTGTCAAACAGCAACAGCTGCTTGCGGCCTGACATGCCAGAATCAACGGAGGCCAAGTCTCAGAGGGGGTCAGAAAACTTCAGGGAGGAAGAGGAGGGTGGAGAGTCTCCTGTAGGATGTGTGTAAAAGCCAAGTTAGCATAACTTTTATATGAAAGTGAAGGTTTGACATGTTGCAGGCCTCTGTCCTGGCTACATCGCTGCTATGACCCCGACTTACTACAGCTGACATTAGCCTTTAGTTAAGGACTGTGGCCTCTTCTCGGCCCCTTTTCCCCCTGAAATCATCACCTAAGTGCTAACAGATGTTAATGGGTGTTGAATGACATGGGTGATGATGTAAACTCACACCATATTAACTCATTAACACATTTCAGTTGGGCTGGTGACTTCTGGTCAACTTCAAGCCCAGAGTCAGCTGTTGACATCTTTACATTTCAACAAGGAGTCAACTCAGAAATATCTGCTCTTTAACTGGCTTGATTTTCTTTCGCCCCTTATGTAGCTCTGAACTGACTGCAGCTGGTAGGAAAATTAATTTCCAAGCAGGAATTCCTGGTTTAATTATTTTCCTTTATGGCCTACAACCACTAAAAACCAGGTCACTTGCAAACCTTGTCACGTGTTGCCTACCATTTCCTACAATGCATGACCATTTTTTGTGGTGAGTTTCATGTAAAACAGTCCTAAAGAGGTAAAATGATTCAATGACTTGCACAAGAGGCGGCAAATAGGAGTGTTAGTGCTGCCAATATGTTTAACCACCACTCAGTTTGTTGGTCCTAACCCTCACTTTGGGCTTTCAAGGTTCTGATTGGTTGAAGTAATGTTGATAAAAAATCTCCACCCTGAATTGAAGAAATGTGCTCATAGTCAAATCAAGTCAAATTTATTTATCAAGCACATTTAAAAACACAGCAGAAGCTGACCAAAGTGCTGTACAATACATAAATAACACAATGTGAGACCAAACAAACAATTATTTAAAAAGAGACAAACAAACCACAAGGAAAGCACAGTATTGGAAATGAGAACAAACTCAGGGCTTAAGGACTCAAATGCTAAAATATAAAAGTGCGTTTTAGGCGAGTCTTAAAAGAGTCGACAGAGGGGGCGGCCTTGATTGAGGAGGGGAGGCTGTTCCAAAGACACGGGGCCTTTACACTAAAAGCGCGGTCGACCTTCATCTTATATTCTGACCGGGTAACTGCCGGGAGACCCATGTCAGAAGACCTCAGAGGCCTGGAGGTTTTGTAAGGGCTCAGGAGGTCAGTTATATAGGGAGGGGCCAGACCATTCAGAGCTTTAAAAACAGAAAGCAAAATCTTAAAATCAATTCTGAAGCAAATTGGAAGCCATACACCGGACTCATTCTCTGCTGCAATACAAAAGCAAGAATTTCATACCTCTGCTGTTTATCTGTGTGTTTCAAGATTAAACAAGCCCATGGCACAGATTCGTCCATGAACTGTTGTCTATCCAAACACCTGATAGCATTTACTGTAGCTTAAAAGCCTTGAGCTGGCAATGCCAAAAATCAGGAGGGGTATGTCCTTATATGAGGCTGGTAGTTACCGATTATTTATCTTGTAATAATCCTTTACTGCTCCTTACTGAGTCAGAGCCTCCCTGACCTCGGACTGTAAACATCAAACATGTGTGATATTGAAGGATGAAACACGGCTTTGTGTGAAGGTTGCACGTTTTGTTTTATTGGAAGGCCTATTTTGCTTCTTCGTTTCCAGTGCTGTGTAAAATAATACATAACAACACTGATATGGCAGTATTGAATTGTTTAGTGTTGAAGTGTAACAGCAGAGCTTCTATGATATTACTTATACCAAAAGCCTCACTAGGGACTGGAGTTGGAAACTAGCAATAGCTATAATCTCTATATGTGAAGCATCCGCTCCTACAGCTGTTTGCAGCAGACTTTCATCCTTTCACTGGAGAGCCACACTGATGGATAGCAAGAGCACAGACGACATTCCAAATCAAAAGTACCGCAGTATTTAAGGAGACTGCCACACATGTCAGATCCAATATGCCCCTCTGAAGAAAAAAAACCCTTATTTTTGTTGTAATTAAAGTAATTTCATCTGTGTATTACCAAACTGAAGAGACCCATTTCATCTGATTTGAGTCGGGTCAGAGCAGACGATCATATCCTTGTGGTGTGGCACTGACCCAGTCCTTCACATCCTTTTCCTGCGTTTGGCGTGAACAGCATATGAATTAGATTCCGTGCTTGTGAGGCTTACTGTATTCAGAGTCCTGGTCTGCAGCAGCACCGTGACTGTGGCTCATATCGCTGGTACTGGGCCAGGGCACATGCACAAACATGCCAAAGCCCTAAAACCCACCCATACTTCCCCTCAGCATCCTCAGCTAGGGTCAGAGTAAAGTCTGGATCACCTGGTGTGTAAGTCCAGATCTGTGGCTGAGAAAGTTGATCAAAGTACAAACATCACTGGGTCAGTCTCACACCCAATGGAATGTTTTATCTGCCAAAGTCAGCTGCAAATATTTATGTGTCTGATTATCTCAGCAGCGTAGCGAATGATTGCCGTGTCTCTCCTCTAAACAGACACATTGAGTGTGTTGTTCATTCGTTCGCTCACACCAAGCAACTGTTTGGCACACGTCCCTCTGCCCACTGACAACCACAGGCCTGTCTTACAGCAGCCCTCTCCTCCTCTTCCCCTCTAAATGTGTTGATTTTACCAACTTCATTTGGAAAGGAGGAAAAGAGAGCAGTGGGGCAGGAGGGCCTCCAAAGAGAGAGAGAGCAAGAGAGAGGCATGACCCGGCAAAAGGCCTCAGTGAGGCAGCCTGAAGGCCGGTCTCTGTTCCCTGAACCCTTACCCTGACAGGAGAGCTACTGAGGGACAGTGGACATGATAAGTGATGGAATTTTAAAGAAAAATGATTGCTGGAAACTTTCCAGTGGTGGGGACAAAAAACAGTGTCTCTATTTTGAGTGCATTTCTATGTCAAAAAGAAACATGAAATATTTTGCTCAACTCTTTCAGTGTCAGCAAAAATATTTGATGTTCCTTTTTATCAGAGTTTTATTGAAAGACTCCTAACGTATTCCTTTATATGCTGGTTTGGCTGTCTCTCTGTGAAAGACAAGAAGTGTCTGAATGACATCATCAGATTGTGCTCCAAAGTCACTGGGGTCCAGCTTAAGGACCTCTGCTCCCTTTGGACAGTGCGGGTGGTCCAGAAAGCGAACCAAATTTTGACCCAACCGGAACACATACTTGGCAGTGAATTTTCACTCATGCCCTCAGGTCGGCGGTATTATGTGCTAGTGCGTAAAACAAACCGCTATGCAAATTATTTTATTCCTTCCACCATAAGGCTGCTAAATGCACAAAAGGCAGAATAAATTGAGAACTACCAAGCATCCTACTCTGCTGTATGGTCACTCGTTGTGGTAGCTGCTGATGTCACGATGTGTTATTTATTTCCTTTACTGTATATTTTGTACTATGGACAGGTTGACTGTAAAACTGAATTGCAGTAAAATAACCTTAGTGGTAAGTAGTTGCCAAGTATACATTAGTATTCATTTGGAGTTGTCTTTACGTTATTAAGCTCATGTCTAAAACTTGCTTTCCTTTTACCTCCATTTTGGTCTCCCCCAGCTCTGAATCCAAATATCTATCTCTGTTTTGCTTCTAAGTTCTCTTCTGCTGCATGGACTTTTTCAGTGGTTGCTTTAGTACTTTTACTGTAACTTGGTTAAGAATGAAGGAATGTCAGGGTCATGGTGGTCTAGCGGTCTAAGCGCCCCAAGTACAGAGGCTACAGCCTGTGTCGCAGAGGTCGCCGGTTCAATTCCCCGCCAGTCGACCATTTGCTGCATGTCTTCCCCCGCTCTCTACTCCCCACAGTTTCTGTCTCTCTTCAGCTGTCCTATAAAATAAAGGCAAAAAGCCAACAAATATATATAAAGAAAAAAAAAAGAATGAAGGAATGTCATGTCAGGGATTTGGTCAAAGTTGCATCAGGGCTTATTGATTCTGATAACTGATGAATCAGAGGCAGAGTCTGTTATTTTCTGTAGCAGGATGCTTTAGAGTACATTATTACTGTTAAAGCAGGGGTGTCAAACGTGCGGCCCGCGGGCCAAAACCGTCTTGCCAGAGGTTCCAAGCTGGCCCATGGAAAGACTTTGCAAAGTGAAAAAATTACAGAGAAGACAGTAACTGCAATTTTTCAATAAAAGTAACTACTATTTCAAATTTGTCCTCTGGGGGTCGCATAAAATCATAGTGGTGAGGGAGCGCCCTGGACAGTGCTCCGGGACTTTTTTTCTCATATTGAGAAAATAGACTTACTGTTGCATAATCCAGTAGAGAGAGCACTATAAGAGGATCCACTAAATACTAACACTAGCACTACACCCCTGCATACAACACTGTCCAGCAAGCAAACTGTTCCTGCTGGACCTGAGGGGTCCAAAATAGTCAACTTTAATGTCTTCATTACTATAATCTATCTGTTCTTTTGCAGTAAACATTACACTCTGTGTCAGGTGAATGGGTAACCTGTGTGTTTGGTGTGTTGGCAGCAGGTTTCAGGGCTTAAAGAGTAAAATATTCGGCCCCACTTCGAGACTCATCATGGCAAAAAATACAACAGCTGTTTTTGTAGAAAGTTAGTTCATTAAATGTGAACATTTTCAGAATGTACGTGTACTTTTTTGCACTAAAACAAAGGGAAAAATTTAGAGTTTTCATTATTTATAGGTTATTATGTTGTGATTTTACTGGTCCAGCCCACTTCAGATCAAATTGGGCTGTATGTTGCCCCTGAACTGAAATGAGTTTGATGCCCCTGTGTTAAAGCATTGCAACATCTCCTAAAGCTAAAATAAAAGCAGTGATTAAATTGGAGTTCAGTTGTAATGTTGGTTGAGGTTTCTTTAATTAAGGGATCATGTATGGATACCGGGTGATTATGCAAAACAGAATCCTAACAGGGTGAGACCCTGACTTGAAACTTGCTAAGTAAGGTTAATTGAAAATATTAAATCCCACATTTAGCCCAGTAACTTCAAATAGAGCTCCACAGGTTTCCAGCTCTCCCAGCACTAATCTTTCATTATGTAGACTCCAGTGTTTGGGTTGTTCACGTTTGTTTTTCAGCTCTCTCAGCCGACCTCTGAGCTGACCTCCTCCAAAGTCTGTTTTCAGAGCAGCAGGGGTTGAGTCTACATGTGTCATATACACAGTGACACACACTGGAGGGGTCTGTTTTTTAGAGGTGTTAAGCAGCAGAGTGGAGATGAGTGGGGTCAGTAGTCTTTGGTGTGTCTGTATGTGGGCCACCAGCTGGCTTCTGTGCTTGTTATTTGACAATACTCAGCGGTTTACTGCGCCGGGGCGTGAGGCCGTCTCCTCTGTCTCTTATCATGAACATAAACAGTGATGCGCACATGAAGACATTCCACACACATCACAGCGCTCAGAGCGATCCAAGGCTGTTCACAATAAATCTGCACAGTTGTATGCTACATTTTACATGTAAGTGAGAGCTGTGGCGTCTTCACACAATGAGTCATGCAGTTTTCTTCCAACAGCTAATGTGGTTAAGAAGAGAAGAGACGATGACACAGCTCAGGACAGAATGAAACCCTTAGAGGCTGAGCAGAGACAAATAACAGGAATCAGATCTAAACTGCAAAGATGGACACAGGACAAAAATACTCTTAGCTTGTTCTTTAAGTGTAATGACATTTTCCTGAATCAGTTTCTCCCCTTTTTTTTGTCTACATAAACACAAACTTGCATATTTTAGTTGCTAAAACACTGCTGGAGGAGTTTCTTCTGAAGTTTCTTTCCCTAATTTCTAAAGTAGAAATGTAAATAATATTGGGTTGTTGAAGATTCATATCATCAATCAGAAAGCTCTTGAATCACCTCTCATTTTGTCAGTCAAACAGCTTGCTTATCTTGCCGTATCATTAGACAAAGAGAAAATAAGGATGCAACACCATCACAGGCTGAAACTTTACAAAGCCAGTCTCAAAATGTGTTCATAGCTCACGAAGGTAAGCCTTTATCCTCCTTGCAAACTGCGACAAGCTACTGTTAGTCAACTCAGCAATACCACTAATTATGCAAATATATGCATAGCTCTAATCCTTACTGTAATCAAAACGGATGATCTATTTAAAAAAATTATCCTTTCACAGTGTGAAATCATAAGAAATTAGATATTCAGACCAAAACCATGTCTTGTGCCAGGTTTAAACATGTTGACATTTTGACATGGGCGTTAATGGGGCTTCCAGGGATTCTTGAGCCTGCCTCAAGTGGACACTTGAGGAACTTTAGTTTTTTGCACCACTGCCATGGCAGAGGTTCAACACTTGGGGTTGCCTCTTGGTGCATGTTTGAGTGTATATGTACTGGATGTAAGGCACCCACTTTTAGTTCACACGCTGTGTCTCTTGTGCTTCTGTGACAATGCAACCCAATGTTGATTTACATACTTAGACACCAGTCTTACACTTTTGAGAATTTAATGTGGAAGTCCAAAGTTGTAGTGACTGTGGAGCTTTGTGAAGGAGCTGTTGCTGACTCGCCCTATAAAAAGAGCTTCTGGCACTCGTTCTCGGCAGTCACAGAACACCAGGAGAGTCTGCGAGACGAGCTGCAGCTAGCTAGTTTTGAGATGCTTTTCAGGTTTTTAAAGTGATAGTCAACAAGGTATTTACTATGAGCTGAATTTATCACACAGGTCTGCTCCTCTTTTTTGCTACTGAGTCATAAAATTCTTCATCTGGTTAATTGATGTATTCTTAAATGAAAGTAACTTGAACTGAGAATTCATTGAACTGCCAAATCCGATTCTACTGAGGTCAAGTACAGCCCTAAAAAAATAAACTTTATAATTTATGTCTGTCCCAAAACCTTCACAGTGTGAAACAAACAAAGCACTTAAATATTTACAAGCCTAACAGCCCTGTTGCTGTGTAATATGATGACCTAACTGTGTTAAAGTAGAGGGAAGACTCTTCCTCATTGACTGGGGAAGATGGTCTGCTGATGACAGCCCCCCAGAGAACAGACACAGGACCCACCAGACATCTTATCAGTCAGTCTCCGCTGCATGAACGGGGCTATCTTCAGCCAAACAGGAAACCTGTCGACACTCTGGGAGGGTGGATGATAAACCAGTAACAGCGGAAGGTATACCTCCACTGGTGTTGTTCATGTGGTTTGAGTTATTGGAAGGGTAAATATGAAAACCTCATGTACATACAATGTTATGTGTGTACTGTATATGTATTTGTTTAATTGTCACAAAGCCCTACAGAGAGTCACAGAGGCAGGTATGACAGCCCACTCCTCCTCCTCCTTCTTCATCCTCAGCACAGCACCGCTCTGTCAGGAGCCAAATCCTAAAACCACAGACTCATTAAACATTGCATAACCCCTCAACAGATGCTCACTGTGACAGTCCTTTAACTGAGCTCTGCTGCTCCTTTAATGGACACTGATGGATGTCCCTGGAACGGCACGATCGCATGATCCCCCTCATGATCGAGCACATGTGGGGAATTCCCCCAAAGCCTGGTTCTGCACCAAGGTCTCCAGGTTTTCTTCTAAGCTGCTCTCATGCAAACAAATGTGCAGACTGCACATTTAAATACCCAGGGATTACAATGACTGTTTTATACACCAAAAATAATTATCAGATGGCCAAAAGTTACTTGATACTGTGCAGCTGAGGTGTGCAGCCGTGCCTGCCACGTTGAGAGGAATGAGCCTTTTTTTTTAATATACAGTTCAATAGCTGAGGAAACCAAACCGGTCTGCAGCAGGAAGAAAAAAAAGAAAAACAGAGGCAGGTAAGGAGGAATGATGGCAGCTTGTGGGGTTTAGGCATGCACACCTGCAGATGTAAGAGCCACATGTTGGAGGTTGTTTGAGACACTACCTGCATTGAGAAGCAAAAATGATTATATATGTCAAAAATATTTCTAGAGCTGTTTTTTTGGGGGGGGGGGACTGCAATCACTAAAGATAAAAAAGTCCGTGTGAAAGCTTAAAAACATTTGATGACAGTCGCCATCTCAATCCTGGAAAATACCAGAGTGTTTGCAATTGGATCTCTATTTACAGACTTAACAAAGAGTTTTAAAATCTGTACTTGATTTTCAGCATATAGGATGTGTTCTGATTTTTGTTTGTACGTCTGAGTGGTAATGGCCAATCAGATATCAGCAGGCTTTGGTGTATGCAGAGAAAACCCTTGTAATGACTCCTAATGGGCTGCTATATACAAATCTGCAACCTAATGTTATTTCTGCAAACCTATGACCCGTTAATTGTTGGTAAATCACAAGAGATTCAGTCTCTTTTTGGGGGTTGAAGTAAGCCAGAGTGAAGCCTATGTGTAATTTACAATCAGCTGTTGAAATGAGATAGAGACAGATGAATGGCGCTATTGTGGGGGATGTAATGGACCAAGAAATTATGGCGTTTATATTGTGGACTGGAAAAGGAAGTTTTGGCCATAAGCTGTTTAATGCTAACAGCTGACTTCACCTAAGTTACTGAAAAGTTAGCATCTGTTTCCAGTGCTATGCTGCCTATCGTCGTCCACCGGTGATATGCAAGGGATTCAGAGGCTGGTCTGAAGGCAACCACCAGTGATGTTAAAGCTCCTGTAAGGAACTTTCTGTTTGCATCACTTGTGGCGCCCCCTATGGACAAAGTAATACCTACTTCATTAGCTGATCTTGTCCTGTATATGCGTAAGTAGTGTCTTCTGACAACAAATCTCATCCTGTCCTCCTTAAAAAAGAAACACATCATCCACTGTGAATATCTGCTGTGGAAAATGTAAAGTAAAGCTGATTCCTCAGTAGGCTGTCAACTGTCTGGTCAGCCCCCTCTTGAAGTGTTATGGGCTTTCAAAATCACAAAACAAAAATTGTCAGTTTATTTCAGTCTGTTTCATAACCAGCGAAAAACTCCTCACAGGAGCTTTAAAACAGCCCGTCTCATTAGATCCTGATATTGTAAACCTTCTATGTATGTGTTGTCTATGGGCCTCTGTTTTCCCACAATAAGTGACTATTTGATTAGTTCTGTATCAACTTAAGATGTGTAACAATACTTTTATGTTGCTCAGGTAGACACTTTCCCTAATATCGTGCCAACCCAACAGTGCTTTTATCATCTGCCTGCTGTGGCAGTTTGATCGTCCATATGACCATGCGTGCCAAAGCGAGCATGCATGTGCACGTCATGTGATTCTCTGCAGAGCACAGGTGGATAATGTTCTTTCTTGGAAGGATATAGTTGTGCAGAAAAAGTCAGATATGACCACAAGGTCACCAGACAGACCATTTTCTCTGAGGAGACGAGGTCCTGCTTGAAAAAAGAAATATGCAGATGCTCCCCCCCTCCCCATGTTTCTGTAGCCCAGGAGTATATCTGGTGGTAAAGAGGGGTGGTGACGGGGTATGTGAGGGAGTATCAGACCTTAGCTGGCTGAGGAGTCCAGACAGAGAGGGGCATTGTATGATAGGACTCACACAAACCCACACCACCCGACACCCTCTGCCTCCCCCCTCATACTGTACCTCAACGTCTGGCCTCTCTTCGTTACACAAGATAACATTAATTCAGTATTAAATAAACTTGGCAGCGTTTGAAGTTTTTACACCGTCTTCCTTCTCCGCTTTCCTTCATATTCAACTTCATCTTTTCAACAAACCTCTGCATCCTGTCTTCATCAGTACTCCACACACCCCCGCCTCACTATGAGTCTGTCTGTCTTACTTAACTCACCGTTCTCCACCGTTAAAATAATCAGCCCCTGGACCACTGACCCATCTGTGTGAGTCTACGATTCGCCTGTAACCGATCACTTTAATTGCTTTTGGAAAGATTCCCCTTCCTGCTTTGGAACATTTGAGTGAAGAGAAAGCAATCTACAATTCAGACGGACTTTTCAGGAAGAAGAAGAAAAACCAACATTTTGCCACTTTGTTCATTTCCATCAGGGAGCCATCACTGCAGTTAGACGGTTACACTTTGATCCTAAGGAATTCAATATTCAAAATTTACGGAGCCCTTAACAACTCCTGGATCCAAACAGACAGCGTGCCTGGAGAATTTATACACAGACGCTCCCCTGCCAGATGATGCAAGATGACAACCACAAGCCAGCGACAAAACCGTCAGGCCAATCCTAACTGGATGACATCACTTTGCTTGGCAACTCGGAGGACCAGCTCGTGATGCTCAGGGAATCAAAAGGCTGCTACTTAAAGTCTCATTGCGAAGCTATGAGGCATGTCTTTCCTGGTATTAGTCAGTTAATTCAACCAATACTGAAACCATCACATGAACTCGGCCTGTGCCATCTGTTTCCAGAACAGCTGGTAATTGAAAAATCACTGTCACTTGATTTTGGGGGTATTGGAATATAATGAAAACACATTTTCTGTTGAAAAGAGCTTCAAAAGGAAACATAAATATAACAAAGTGAAAGATAGTACAGATTCAGAACAATGGAAAACTTGTGGCCAGCTAGGGTTATAAATATCACTCATCAGTAATTATCAGAGCAATAAAAAAGTGATAAAACGGTTTAAACAAAGAGCTTGAAGTGATTAAAATGCTTGCAAGGTGTTTGTTTGTAGACATTGTTTATTTCATATTTTATTCCTGAATTCAAACTGCAGTATGGCTGATCTGTGTTGTACAAAGTGGACTTAATCTAATATCCTGAGATCTATTGCTTATTTTTTGTCTTTCTGACATACTTTTTGAAATGTAGGTTCTTTCCTCATCCAAATTACAGATGCAGCTGAGAAAACATCTCCCTCTTTTAATTATATCTCCCCATTTGTAAGGCCTAATAACTTGGCTGCCTAACTGGCTAGCATCTCAAGAGTGTCAATATAGAGTTAAGCTAGTTTTGGGTAAATTAAGATCAGCAGAGAGTACTAAAGCATGTGTGAGAGTGGAGCCCCTGCTCTGTCATAGAGGAAACCCTGTCGGTGTGGTGTGCTCTGCCCGCCTCAGGCTTTGGCATTCCACATACGCTGGTGGAAAGGCAAGGGAGCTCTTAGATCATAGCTTTACTGCCAAATATAACTTGTTTTATGCATATTATAATTCCCTCTGACAAGAGTGGTCCTGACTAAACTGTATGTGTGTGATCTTTGGTGTAGTTTTCTAAGTTTACATTTTTTGTTTTTTATTTCTACCTTTTTAGTGGTTCAGGGATCATTTAGTTAGTACCTGGATGAATAATCCTAACATTTTCTATAGACATTCATGTACCCCAGAGAATGAAACCTAAGGACTGAAAAGCATCACGGACTATTTTATGACAACGCAACAGCTTATGCACTTTTTGGGGATGCTAATACTTTGAATGATTTTCACTGTTGTTTGTACTGTTTAATTTACTGCCGCGTCTTTAAAATCATTGTAAATATTCTGGCTTCCCTTGACCTTGAATCCACTTCTAAATGCTGCAAGAACGTTTTTGCTTTACATCTACAACCAACGCTCTGCAGTTTCTGTAATAAACCTCTGCCTAAAGCCTTTATTATTAACAACACTGTTAAGGCAGAAGTCTTTACGAATAAATCATCAAAGTGTTGTTGTAATCTTCTGAGCCTGTTGTAAAGTCAAGGTAAATTTTGAGTTAAAAGCCTCATTCAGTGTTTGTTGGCACACACCGGCTTGGTGTAGCAGGCCATTTTCTGCTAGCTTGATGAAGTGTTGTCATGTCTAGATGGTTTGTTGTTGCTGCAGCATTTTATTCATCTTTTTATTTTTCGCCCCTACTTCCTGGTGTTTGCAAAAATTCCAAATGCTCTCATGTCCTTCTTTTTTGGTTTAGCTAGCAGCAGGTACATTTTCCCGTCCGTGCTTGTTTCCATTTGACACGTTTGCTGCATCATGAGCTCCTACTGCCACATTTGCTGTATTATGAATTCTCATCAGCAAAGAGTACAAGATGATTTATTTCCATGATGAGTTTTTGAGCACAAAATAACTTTGAATACACCCTGTACACATAAAACTACTGGTCTATATTCATCCTTTTGGGTGTTTCTGTGATCTGTAAACATTGTGGCCTTACCACCATGACTCAGCTGGACAATCACTGCTCACATTGCCTCATGAAACACGGACTGTGAATATCTACAGTCAACTCTTAAGTAGATGGGGTGAAAATTTTTCAGGATTTTCCACAGTATTTCCATTTTGCTCTGCTGTGCCCTCAGACTGTGTCAGGGTGGGAAGTGAAACAAGCTGTGGGATTCAGTGAGGAGGAATGTTATGCCTTCCCAGCAGTCTCTCTGATGCCTTTTCCCATTAGCATAAAACAATATTTGAGCCACAAATATCAAATGAGGCGCATAAATGAGGTATGCTTCATCTGGCTAAATGGCTTTTTTATCATCATATTAATCTATATCCAAACTTGGCTTCAGGGGGGCTTGAATAACTAAGTATAATGGTTACGTAATATAGCCCAGGGAGACTCAAATTCAGTGGTGCACAATTTTTGCTTGATATGTGTAGAATAAAATTAACTAAAACTGCTATGAAGTAACTAGAAAAATACACGCTGTTGTTGCTTCTTTATTGCAAATTGTTCAAATTTAACATATTCAACTCAGCAAAACAAGGACATGAACTCCTGAAACAAAATAGGAAGTTAAGCCCTAGATGAAGGAGGATGACTTTCTTTTATTAAATGGGTTCCTACAAGTTTAGGTTGTCCAATCTTTACTAGATTATGCTGCATATTTCAATGGAATTGAGCGTAATGTTAGCTCGGCAAGGCCACACAGTCAGACTCAGCCCACTGTACATCAGCTGATTTTAACACCAGCCCATATCAGCTGACAGCTCAGCCAATTACCTTCTTCACATCCAAATAGTAAATAGCAAAATGGGCGTTCTACTTAAAGTACTTTAGCCAAGCTCCTCCTTTTTATGCTGCATCTGATTTTACCAGTGTCACGTGGATTGTCATTAGTACCTGCTCTGTTCTGTAATCGGAGGGCTCTTTTGCTGCAGCTCTCCCTGCCTTGACTTTTAATGTATGCACATAGAATGGAGGGGAGTGTCACATGTATTGTCATTAGTGCCTGCTCTGTTATGTATCCTGGAGGGTCTTTGCTGCTGCTCTCCCAACCTTGACTTTTTATGAATGCAATTTAATGGAGGGGAGGTGTGCTCTCCCTGCCTAAGGATTTGGCATTCCACATATGCAGGTGGAATGGCAGGGAGCTCTTAGAGCAGAGTGGTCCCAACTGAACTGCATGTGATCTTTGGTGTAGTTCTTAATTTAGTGGTTCAGCGGTGGGATTTATCATTTAATTGGTACTAGTACGCTGACTGGGGCTAGGGCTGTTGGATGAATTAGGCTGTCATTTTCTATGGACATTCATGTTCCCCAGATATTGAACCCTAAGGGCTAAAAGATCTACCAACTTCCTCTGGGGTTAATGTGTGGTTGTGGTTTCACGTTGAATATCTTTACAACTATTAGATGACTGGCTGTGCAACGTTTGATAAAATCTAATGTTCCCAAGAGGATGAATCCTGAATTTCCTCTAGTGCAACAGTTGGGTTGACATATTTTGTATATAGTATATACTTTTCTACAGACAATTATCTTACATATAGGATCAACTACAAAGACTTTGAGATCCTGGCATTCCCCTGCAGTCATCAAGAGGCTAACTGGGATTTTACATGGAATTCGACAACTATTAAAGTAATTTCTATGAAATTTGGTACAGACATGGTTGTTCCTCAGGGAAAAAAACATGTAATACAGATGCTGTGGATTAAGATGTGTCTCTTCATTCATTATCCTAAACAATCCAAAATAGCTTGTTATCAGTACATACTTTTTTAACCTTATGAATGAATGCATTCACTGAGGAGCGGTGGGAGTTCTACTAAACAAGAATGTTTACACAAGAAAACCTCTGAAAAAGCATAATGTGTGATCCAGGAGTTTAAAGTGACTCTGCTGTGCGTGTTTGCAGACACAAGCTGAAACTCTGATGGAAAGGTAAACAGCAAAATCTAGCAAATAAGGGAAAGCTTTGAGCTGATTGAGGCACAGACAGAGAAGATTAGGCCTGCAGACAGAAAGAGATGAGAGGAGATGTCTCCTGAAAAGGCCTCTTCAGATGCACAGGGGCCCAGGTTACTTCATGTGCTCCATATGAGGATCAGTCAATGTTTGGCAGAGGGGGGTAACACGCTACTTCTAAACAAAGTTTGAATTAGTGAATCTGACTGTAGAGTGTCATACTGGTAAAAAGGGAAACTCCACTAAAACAACCTCAGTTACAGTTTTAGTTTGTGTATTCCTTCTAAGAAAAAGAAGTCACAATACTGAGAGATACTGAAGATGAATTTAAAGAGCCCAAAATTCATTTATACAATTTTTGAGACTGAACAAACTGATAACACAACTGTGTCTTGTAAATTTGACACATTACCAGGAAAATCCTTCATATATGAAGTGTTTAGTAGTCTTATTATTAGATATAATTTCTGTTTCTTCATCCATTTAACCTGCCTCAGAATTTGGTTAGTTCATCTCCTGCTGTGAGGTTTTAATGTAGTCCTTCTCAGATCATAGTTTGGTATTTGACTTTGGGTCAGTAGCAAATCACATTTAGTTTGGAAAGTACCAAAACTTTTGTGTTTACTCCAGACCAGGGACCCCAGCTCTGTTTCAGAGGTCGGGCTTTACTCATTCCCTGTTTTCTGATGTCATTTTGCCTTACATATTACACTATCTATTCACTCAACACTTCCTGTATCCTTTCAAGCCCTCTAGAATTTGAGTATACAGAATCTCCACAACTAAAGCTATATTTTGGAGCTTTTGTATGTAAGAACCAAGCGGCAAACTCCGGTCTCAAACGATGAAGCCAATGCGGAAGTGATATAAACTGCAATACATCGAAAATCCGCTTGAGGCTGGCTGCAGAAACACCGGAAACCACATAGATATGAATGGGAAAAAGACGATCTTTGCAGCATTAATAAACATGTTTACAGCCTGGTTCAAAAAACGGCTTGGCCCTACAACGCTAATCTCTCTAATGGCACACACTGTACGGGGGGTGAATTTTTTTCTAACGTGACGGTTCAGAAGATATTAAGATTATGAGTTTTGCCCAAATAAGGACATGACTGACGTGACTCCCGGTCGGGAACACACAGCCATTGGCTAAGAGGCTCACACTACGTCACACTCTGCCCAGTTGAGTTCCGCATTACCAATATGGCTGCCGCCGTCGATTTGCTTCAAAACAGCTCTCAGGAACAGATGGGTGACGTCACGGATACTACGTCCATATTTTATACAGTCTATGGTAAGAACTTATAATCCACAGAGCTTCGCGTCTCCTCATATGGAACTTCAAATTTCTCTGCTGCCATCTTGTGGCACTTATTCATTACTACAAATTACAGTTTGCAGAGAAATGTATAACCTCATCACCCATGATGACTAAAGACTGATTTATACTTCTGCGTCGAATCGATGGCGTACCCTACGCCGGAGGTCCGTGTAGCTCCCGTACCTACGCAGAGGCCTACGAACGAAGCTGACTTGCACCTCCTCCAAAATGTAACTACCCCTAGAATCAACGCGGACCGCAAGCCCTGTGATTGGTCCGCTCGGCGGCTTGTATTTCCCGCATTTACAGCACTTCTGGGATCCCCGCTCATCGGCCGTGTATTTCATCTCCTCCTCTCTATTCTTCATGTAATCATGTCTGTATGATAAACAGCAACATGTATCAGCTGTAGATTATCATAACACGCTCTGAATCGCTGAGGAAAAGTAAACAGAGATTGTAGTGGGGCTGGAAGCAGGTTACCGGCTATCAGAGAGACCACACTGCCCTCAAGCGTCTCAGCGGAGAATTGCTGGGCGACACGGACACATCGACGCACAAGTATGTGGTGCCCATGTCTGCGTCAGCCCCTGCTGCGTAGGGGAGACGCAGAAGTATATATCAGTCTTAAGCCATTGGACTCAGGTACGGATGACTCAGACTTGGACTTGGATGCACGCTTTGGACTCAGGGGGGGGAGAGGAACCAAACATTTGACTGTTTCATTGTTTTTAGTCACTTTTATTCTACTTTATTTATTTATATACTTATTTATTTATTTTAAGTCTCACATCTTATTTTCTTTTAATGGTTTAATATTTTAGTCTTTTATTATCTTAGAAATGTATTTTACTTTGGTGATTTTAACTTCCTGTTTTGAGTTTTAACATCTTATTTTACCTTCAGTGTTTCCTCATTAAGATAACATGAGAGCGTTTCCTCAGTTCGTTCAGCAAATTATTTAGATTTTTTATTTATTTATTTTATTTTTTTTATTGTTTTTATTACTATTGTTGCATAATGTGTTGTTAACCTTAGGATTGTGGGGTGGGTTTGGGGTCGGGGCTGGGGCTGGGATCTTTTTCTTAATTTATTCTATTTTAAGTTGTTTTTCTTGTACAGCACTTTGTGTTACAATGTCATTGTATGAAAAGCGCTTTATAAATAAAGTCTGATTGATTGATTGATTGTTTTTGTTCGGGTTTCTTTTGGATGGAAGAATTTACTCGGTTTTGAGAAACTCAACTCACTTCTTCTTTGGTGACTCGGACTCGGACTTGGAACACTGTGGACTTGGGAGTCAACTCAAACTCAAAGTTTGGTGACTCGACTCTGACACTGCATGAAACAAACCTTGACGTGTTGATGTTGTCTAGTCAGTATTCAACCTGCTTTCAACTCTATCAGCTGGTGAACAAATCAAAGATTATGGCGGTCATCCTGAGGTCAGGTACCAGGATTGTTATTCCTCTGGGGAGGGGAAGAATATCTACTCTATCAGGCTTTACAGATTCAGCTGCCAGGTGTCTCCAGCCGCCACACTCACGTTTCCAGCATCACATGCCCCCCGATCTGTCACTGTCATCACTTACATCATGTTTAATCATCAAAAAGGTCGACCTTTCATCGGTTTGGTCAGGAGTTGATAACATGTACAGTATAGGCCACATTCCTTTGGGCCTTACCTGGGTAATGTGATCCCTGGAGTCCAGAGACCCCGGCTCCATGAATGTCACTGATTAAGTCATGTGTGTTTTCAACCAGAAGGCTCATGGGGGTAAAAGTAACATGAGATCTGCCTGATGATTAGAGCCACGATAACTCCCTGTGAGCCCGTTCCCCAGTATTTTACGTGCTTACTGGCGGAGCAGGATAGTAATTGTATATTTTTTTATTGTGCTGTTTGTCTGATTCAGTATCCAGAATGAACAAGCAATGATTTTTAAGTGCATGTACAAATCTGCAATATCTAGCTGAGGCAAAACTAAGAAGCTGTCAGTGCAAACAATCATACTGTCAATCAATCAAGGGCAAGCTGAGAAAAGATTGTCATCATTGAAACAAAGAAAGGGACTTGATGATTGATAATTACAGAAGGAGGGCTTTAGATGCGATGAACAACCTCTTGAAGTTGTTTACCGACTACTAAGACATCAGAAGATCATGAAACATGGAGAATTACTGGAACAAATCCATCCTCAGGTCTTTAAGTTTAACATACAGGTCTTGATGGAAACTCAGCACAAGGTCAAAGAATACTTAAAACATTCAATGCAACCACAATTGACTCATGTGATTATATGAATATGGATGGACTAGTTAAATTAATGGTTGAAAAACCACAAAGCATTCCACAAGGCTGCAACGGGCTGTAACTCATGACATATACAATTTAATATTAGCCCATAAACCAGAGCAGCAACTGTAGCCTGTCAACAAGCCAACGATTGGACATCCATTCTTCTCATGCTTGGGATAGCTGGGTAATTCACAGCATTAATAGACAGAACCTGATGAGGGGGTTACAGGAGGGGGTCCATAGGGCAGGAATTTGCCGGTGTTTAAGTCTCATGACCTGAGATACTCTTGCAGTAATAACAGAGCAAACGGCTTAGTGGCTAATCAGGGACAGCAGGAATGTAAGACACCCAAAGTGTGAAGAGAAGAGGGGCTCCGATGCGAGAGCAAGGCGATATGTTTGCCTGAAGATGGAGTCAGAGGATGTCTCATTCAACTCAGAAAATCTTGTCTTCCTGCAGGCTTTTACCCATGATTCTTGGGCTGATCTTCTACATGATTATGATGTGATGGGGCCATGATATTTGAATATTCTAATAGTCCCTAGTTTACAAAAACCTGAATGGCTCTTGCAACTGTTATTTTGCCATTAAAATATATCGTTTACATACTACATACCATCGTTTAGCTGTTTGCTGACCACTGGTTAAATAACGATAGCATTAGTGCCCGACTCCGGTTCAACATGAATCTTCTGCAGCCATCAAAGAGCTCTTAATGGTCAGGCACCTTTGTATCTTAAAGAGCTCATAGTGCCTTATTACCCCTCTGGAACACTACGCTCCCAGCATGCAGGCCTGCCCGTCGTACCTAAAGTCTCTAAAAGTAGTATGGGAGGTAGAGCCTTCAGTTATCAGACCCCTCTCCTTTGGAATCATCTACCAGTCAGGTTCTGGGAGGCAGACACCCTCTCTACTTTTAAGAGTAGGCTTAAAACTTTCCTTTTTGATAAAGCTTATAGTTAGGGCTGGCTTAGGCTTGGACCAGCTCTTAGTTATGCTGATTTAGAATTAGACTGCCGGGGCTGCCATAGACGGCCTGCTGCTGTGGACGTGCCAGACTGCAGTGGCTTCAACTACTACTATCCATCTCATTACTATCATCTCTCTCTCTCTCTCTCAATCTCCTCTATCCCTTTTTCCAACCCCAACTCGGTCAAGGCAGATGGTTGTCTAACATGAGTCTGGTTCTGCTCGAGGTTTCTGCCTGTTTAAAGGAAGTTTTTCCTTGCTGCTGTAACTTGCTAAATACTGCAAAGTGCTCTGTTGATGATGGATTAAAATAAGATACAACTGGATCTTATCCTGTCTTGATGTTGGGTCTTTTTTAATGATTTAACACAGAGTACGGTCTAGACCTGCTATGTTTGTAAAAGTGTCTTGAGATAACGGTTGTTGTGATTTGGCGTTATATAAATGAAGATTGATTGATTGATTGATTCAGTTTGGAAAAAATGTGAAGTTAAGAAAATGAACTGAACTGAGGTCCAGTGCAAAATTTGTCGGGTAAAACTAGCACATCGAAAGTCTATAAAAAACTATGCACAGAGAGTGAGGCATCCACAAGAGGAAGGGGCACTATTCAAATAACCGTCAGTGACCAGGGGCTTATGAATGATATTTCATCTTGCAATGCCCATCCCAAGTTTATGGAAAAGGTTCTTGTGTGACATAGACAGCAAGGGAATTAAACCAGGTTTTTAAAACAACACACCTGATGTTAGAAGTTATGTATCATTTATCCAATCAACATTTATTGGCTTTTTGGCCACTAGCTGGCAAGACAACATTCTGTAAACACAACATTTATTCATCATCCCTTTACCCTGGTAAGCTATTTCTACATAAAGCTGTTGCAGAGTAACTGAGTCATACATTTGGAGTCCTTTGAGTAAAACTGAACTTGTATTTACTCCTCTAAACTTAGCTTCGCCCTCCTGAGTTACATACCTGTCTTTTTAGTCAGGGGTCACATACTTCATGCCGCCCCCCTTTTTTGGGCCACCCTTGTCAAAAAGTCTGGACACACCCCTGCTTACTTTGTCTATCCACTGTTTTGTTAGGTAGTACAATATGTGTTCATTAGTGCATCTGAAACCAGCTGCTCCTGATGAATCTTCAGACCAAAACAAAGAGCTGAAAGGTGTCAAAATGGCCTGTTGAGCCGAAGGGAACTTGGATGCACAGGATTTCCTTTTTTGTCATGTCTTGGTCAAGACACTATTACCACATGTAGTGAAGATGCTTTCTAGATAGATCACCGCTTTAAGAGGTTGAGACAAACTGAGCTGATTTTCTCCTCAGGTTTCTGGTGCTTAGAGATTAACTTCTGCCACAGTTCACAGAGTTGCGTGTTTGTTATTCTACACTGGGTCACCAACACGGTGTAAACATGACCCAGTAACTGAAATATGACAAGGCTTTAGCCACAGGACTGAAGTCTTGCTAATTGGCAAACGGACTTTGTGAAGGAACAGAAATCTGAAAAATGAGGAAAACGAAAATCGGCTTTGTTCATAAGGTCACCTGATACCTGACTCTCCAGTGGAAAGTATATTAGTGAAAATGACTGGCAGTTAATATTATGAGTTAATCTTGCCAGTGCCCTAAGATCACTTCTCTGGGGCTGCCCGGTGTTGTGCAACCATCAGCTTCAAAGAAAAACGTTTTGTGAACAAACACAGACATTGAAATTTTGCCCTTCAGAGCTGAACAGACATCAAAGCAGAGAACATCCACATATGTCCACGTATATGAAACTGATGATGCAGCATAAAATCACCCAAAAATTCCCACATACCATAGTTTGTTTTTAAAGGTTTTTGGCCTGTTATCACTCAGCATAGCTGATGTGAAATGGTCCACATTATGTAAAGCAAGAACAAGGAGCACACTTGACCATGAGGAGCAGTTCTTTGATAAAGTGCAGCTGTGACGTTAAATATGTTTCTTCAGTCAGCTAAGTGAGGGCAGAGAAATGCAGGCATTAAAATGTATGTTTTTGATTAAAGTTTGAAATTTGCCAGTTATTTCTAATTTTTTAGTTAAAGAAACTGCAGCTAGTTTATATTAATATAATTGTAAGTTAAAAAATGTCTGTTTATCTTAAATATGTATTTTTTTAACAGTGCATCTGTGAAGTACTAAACCCTGTCAGCTATCAAACAAATGCACATCATGTTTGTTTTAGATGATTGTTATGAATATAGTGCTGGAAAGCTATGCTAAATAGACACGCTGAACATTTAATACACAATACTGAATTACAGAAAAAATAATAAAAGTCTGCTTAAAACAAGGATAGATTTGTGAAATTAATTGTGATCTGAACTACAAAAATAAAAGGCAGCATAATGTAATACGACCATGGTTTATGTATTTGCACTTATTATTTGTACTTATTATAATGTACGTATTTTGTGTTTTACAAACAGTTTTTATTTATTTTATTTTTATTTTATTTTAATATTTTTTTCCCTCTTTTTCCCCTCTTCTTTTGACTTTCCTCTCGTGTTTGTTTTTCGTCTTGTATGTTATAAAATGTTGAAAATAAATGAAAAGATAATTGAAAAAAAAAAAGGCAGCATCTTAAAGAAAAGGTCAAAATGTTGCTTCAAAACTTTTCCAGGCTTTCTGCTATTTTCTGCTATATTTTAAGGATTAGGGACATGTTAAGGAATTAAATGACTGAGATTTTGAGACTTATAATGTAGTAATTTAGTAAAGTCGTAATAGAACGACCAATCAGAATCGAGTTCTCAAAAAGGTGTGTTATATATCAGGGTACCAATCCAGGCACTCTAATATATATTATTACACTGTCTAGGATGAGGTTAGCCAGAGACACTAGAAGCTCCAAGCCAGTAAACCATTGTTGTGGGGGCCAACCCCTGAGCGTAAACCACAAGGACATCCCACATTATCTTACGTTGATGTTCACAAGAGAGATGCAGGTGCACCGGGGCGCCGCTGGCCTAGCGGTCAAAGCTTGTGCTCAATATTCAGAGGCTACAGTCGAGGGTTCGACTCACAGCCTCGGCCATTTGCAGCATTTCTTCCCCCACTCTCTGCTCCCCGCATTTTCTGTCTCTCTTCAGCTGCCCTGTCCAAAGTCAAAAATGCCCCTAACAGAAAAAGAGATGCAGGAGCAGAAAGCACTGGCGAGCTAGCCAGATGCATGGAGAATTTTAATAAATGGAAATGTAACTGGAGGTCTGTCCGAGGATGAGTGAATGAATGCAAGACCAATCCTTGAACACTGATCATGTCTATGCAATGCAAGGAGCCAGTTTATAGTAAGTTCCCTTGCCTGATGAAGTCCTCTGAGAGGTGGAGTCTAATAGAAACAATAGGTGTGCCATCTTTAAAGGCAGTGCAGAGTTCATCCTGGTTTGCAGAGTTAGTACGATGCCTTCAATAAAGTGTAACCCTAGTGGTTTCATCTGGTGAGATCACATGACTACCGTGTCTGTGTCCCCATAAGGTCATTGGACCAGCAGGACACATCCAGCAGAGATTTGGCCTTCTGCTTGAAAATAAAACAGAGCTTAAATGAAAAGCAAACTGCTCTCACATCCTCAGCCTGACTCTCTCTCAGCTGACCTCTCCACCCTGTGGGACGGGAGCTCCGCATGCTGCGGGGAACGTGACCAGCCAGTGTGTGTGTGTTTTTTTTTTTCTTCTTCACATGGCCATGTGTTGATGTGCAGATTGTTATTCCAGCAGCAGAGAGAGCTGCGGGCGGGTTTCTCACATCTGCTCAGCACGTTGCTGTGTGTTCGGTTCCAGCAGGAGGCTTGGCTGTCCTCGGACCAGTAGCTGGTGCAGCTCAGAGACGAACCAGTTTAATGTGCTGGCGACCAACTGGAGAGGACAGGATGATGGCCCACACATGTTGAATTTCTCTTATTTTTCATCAACACTTTCAACACAGAGCAACTCGCAATCAAACAAAAGTAAAGCTCCCGTCTGGTCCTGATATTTCCGCGTGGCTCATTGAAAGAGCTGTTTAGATCTGCACAGGAAATTGTAAAGTGCTCACATAGTTTTCATCTCCCTTCAGCTGTTTATTCCCTTTATCTCTACTTGTTGGTTCAAATTGTAGTCACATATTTTCGGTTAAGTGGTCTGTGATTCATGCTCTCTCCAGGTGCGTTCAATTACTCCTCATTGAGAATGAAAGGGTGAGTGAGAGAGCAGTGGAAAACTTGTTATAGTCCAGGTGGTTTGGTGGTAAGAGAGCACAGCTCAATAAGAGGGAGGAGGAGGAGGAAGCAGGATGCTGGAATGTTTGTTAGTTGTCATCCATCAAACTAATATGGAGCCTCTAACGACTCTCACATAATATGCAGATGGTTATTTTAAGTGCAGAGAATTTATTCATCAGAATACGTTTGTGTTTGTATCTAAAACTAAAAGGACGCGTACGTGATTTTAACATGCAATGTTTTCTTTTCAGATAGTTTCCTAAGTGGAAACAATTTGAGGTTTCCTCAGATTAAGCTGTTGAACAGGGAGTAAGCGACTGATTATTAGATACGGAACAATGCAAAGCACGTGTTAATTTGTGCTCTAAATTGGATAATTGCCTGTTTCTCTTTGTTTTGTCTCATTTAAAACTGATAAAAGTCAGACTAAAATAAGAATCTGAAGCTTTTAACTTGGAAAAACACAAGATTTTTATTTTGCTGCTTTTTGGACTTAATTATGAGTTCTTAACTAATACCAAACATTGCCTGTTCTCAGTTGTGTTCAATTAGAAAAAAAGAAACATACAAGAAAACCTCAACTGTTCTATATAATTAACACATTCCTTATTTACTTTCTAACTCTCACTAAATTGTGTCTAAAAGAAAAATGGTGACAAGAACTTAGTGTAAGAGCCATATTCATGCTGTGAACCACATTGTTTATTGTGCCACTGGGTGTCGTTGTTTTGTTGATTAAGGGCACAGGTATATAGGTACGTCAGTGCATAGGTATCAGATGTGTGTCTTGACCTGGAAGGGCATTTGGTTTTTGAGCGTTGTCACGCTGTGACGCTGGAATGCTATGACGCTGCGTCTGCAGGCGGTGTGGAGAACCGCGCCTGAATTGTTTGTTCGTGCAATGAATGAGAAACTTGTGGATGTTGTCTAACACTTTGTACGGTGATGCAAATAAATGGATTGTTTTGTGCTGCAAATCAGAGTTTACGCCTAAGAATTGTTATTCAAACTACAGCAAACGGTATTGTATCGACAAACATATGACAGTACAACGCGTCAGCCAAGTCATTCTGGGAGTTAACAAAACACATCAGCAGCTTTAGTATGTGACTAAGCTTCTATACTTAGGATGAGAGATAAATAATAAGGCACTTGTTGTCGCCAAGTCACCATATCTCAAGTTTGAGGTGGGTCTCCAGTCCCAACTGTTCAAGTCCAAGTCCAATTCACCAAAGGAAAACTGAATGAAGTCCAGGTTGAGTCCCCATTATTGAAGGATTTAGTGAGAGGGCTGCAATTTTACTCCAAACTGTCCACTGTATGAACCCGAACTGACTGTGTGGGACCCCTTGGATGTGTAGAATTTAATTCATTAACATTAGATCCTGTCAGCATGACTAGAGGTTAGAATTATCAATGAAGTTACAGGACTGAGCGGCATGTATAAATGTGCAACACGCCGCTTTAAATGAGGGATGCACTCATTGGTTATGCTTGTGATGGGATCACTGGGTCGGGTTATATACAGTACTGTGAGCAAGTCAAAATAGAACAAATAGCTTTGTAAAGTTTTCTCATTGGCTAGCTGATCCCCTTTCTTCCTAAGCAAGTTGCTGACCTTTGTTGTTTAATTCCATACAGTTAGCTAGCTTACACTTTGAAAATATATATTTAAAAATATATAAATATATTTCAAAATATAGCTAGCTTAAATAGAGCAAGTAGCTTTGTAATGTTGTCTGCTCTGCTTGTTGTTCATCTGATAGTGTAGGCTAGCTTAACTGTTTTAGTTAAATGCAAATGAACATGACTGTAACAGTTTAATGAGCACCACTTAACATCATGTGAACCAACTGGGTGTTAGGTATAATGGCTGAAATCCTTTGGGAAATACAGCTTAGGTTGATGTTATTAAAGTATTTTTATTAGGGTCCATGCAGCTCTACTTAAGTTAAGATGTCACAAAAGAAAAATGTGTAATACCACATCTTGAAGGTATAAAACAGATTGGCCCTCAGACGCTACGTTGTTCCTTTGCAATTGAGTAAGCTGATAATGACTGCCACACCAACATGTGATATACACCTCTGTTTTTCTTATGTTGTGAAGTGATTTTCCATCACACCGAGGAGCTGACAGACTACTTTACGAGTGGCAGGTCAGTATATCAGCCTTCTCTGGCTCTGAATTTCAGTGTTTTAAATACCTGTGCAGATTGAGACTACTCTCCGCCAAAGAGATTAGCACATAAACCTGCAGATGGTTTCTCTCCCCAGAGACCCGGTAAGGCTTTCAGGCGACCCCTGAACCACTAGTGGGGAAGTATCCAGAAAGTAGCCAAACAGAAGCTTTTTCTGAAACACCTGCAGAAATGTCAAACTCATAGACTCACACTCACTTAGACCATAGGGGGGAGGGGTTTAGTGCTTCATAGAGGTGAGACCTCTGACAGCCTCTGGTTTAAAAGTAGTAAGCCAGTCAAACATGAATCCTCTTTGTTGCTTTAATGTACCTTCCCTTACTCGTCTGTAAATGTAAATATTATGCAATTTAGACAGCACTCTGTTTGCTTAAAATTCAAGGATACTTTGAAAACGCTGTATGAACGTAAACACAAATGATTTATGTATTTACATCTATTTCTTACAGAAGTCCTATGCAGACTTGTAATAGTACACTTTGTTTTCTCCAGTGAGTTTATTTCAATAGTTTTTTTAAGAGCTAGAGAAAACACTGCTTGTTTTTCCGTGATAATGAGTTCATGTTGGTGTTTTCTCAAGATCTCAACTTTTTCTCATTGTCTAGTGAGACTATATTTGACTATTTTCTCTCAATATTTTGAGATAACAGGGCTTGTTATGAGAAAATAAAATATGATAATATGAAACAAGGTTGGAATTTTGAGAAACAATCCAAAATGACTCATTATCACGGGGCAAAGCGAGGGCTAGGGGTGGGAATCGAAAACCGGATCCAGCTTAGAACCAGTTCCAATTGACCAATTCCATCGTAATTGTACACCTCAAAGGTGATCGATTCTTGTTAACGATTCATTTCCCAGCACGACGAAGCTTGGGGGTCACATCGGGACTAAGTGGAGAAGGGTTCCATGTGAACATGTTTGTGTCGGGGAGGCGAACCCCCGCCTACCTCTCCCCTTTCGGAGTCAGGACGCTTTCCCTCAGACTCCAGGGTCCACGTCTGGACTCACGCGGCTGAAAATGAGGCACAGAGAGCGAGTAAAATACCTCCGTGATGACCCCCAGAGGAAAAGAGTTTTTCCTCTCCAAATTCAAAGTCTTTTCATCCAGGCTTGAGGGGCCACGTCTGGACTCACGCAGCCAAGAATAAGGTCAACCTATTTTTCAGTATGTTCAATTTGAATATGTTCATGTTCAGTCTTGTGCAGAAATAATTTTGGAAAAAATAAAATGTTTCCTTTTTGTGCAGAAGACTGTGTAGAACTACTTTTTTCCCCTCAAAAAAATACTCAGGAATCGTTAGGAGAAATGATAAGGAATTGGATTGATAAGCAGAATCGACAATGGCATTGACATTGATAAAATCTTATCAATTCCCACCCCTAGCCTGATTCACTAAAGGATTGCAAAACTTTGAGCCCTCTGAACCTGTGCAAACTGCCCAAAAGGACATCATCTGATTCCCAATGCATGCACAAAGGGTTAAATGCTCCACAGACTTCACTGTAGCGCAAAAAGCATCTCTCTACATCAGTGTTGTTTGCATACATTTAAATGAGCTGTTACACATTCAATTTGGAGCATAATGTGTAAATGAGCCTAGGTGCAAACACCTGTTTCATTTACACCAGGTAACAACCACACGCCCTTGGAGTGAAATTATAGTTGGTGATCATAATTTAAGGAAGGATGGATGGATGGATGGATGGATGGATGGATGGATGGATGTATGTATGTATGTATGTATGTATGTATGTATGGATGGATGTATGGATGTATGGATGTATGGATGTATGGATGTATGGATGTATGGATGGATGGATGGATGGATGGATGGATGGATGGATGGATGGATGTATGTATGTATGTATTATTTAGTATAGCACCTTTCATAGAATACCATCACAAAGTGCTTCACAGAAAAATATTCAATTTGAAATGAAATCATAAAAAAAATGAAATCATAAAACAGTAAAAGAAACAGAAAATAGCATTATTAAAACATTAGTCTGTACAAGGTGAGTTGAAGGCCTGTTTAAATAAATGTGTCTTTAAGAGTTTTTTAAAGGCGACAACAGAGACAGCTGAACGAATATTTACAGGAAGAGCGTCCGACAATGTTGGTGCCACCACTTCAAAAGCATGGTCACCTTTTGTCCTTAGACGAGCTCGAGGGACAACCAGCAAGCCCTGGTCAGAAGACCTGAGTGACCTACTGGTGAGGTATGTCCGCTTAGGGCTTCCGTACATTCTGTCTCTTGCCTATGACAACATAAGAGGTACATTAAGTCTGCATTTGTTGTGACCAACTGGCCATAACTGCATCTTCGTCAAGGTTACACCGTCATTAACGTTCAGATACTGAAAGTTACATGTCTTGTTTTGTCCAACAAACAAAAATACTATAACCATTTCCTAAATTTACCATTAAAATAAAGAACAAAACCAGCAAATATTTAACGTTGCTATGAATTCATTCCATGATTTAAATTCTACGGTCTGTTGACCTTTTTCCTTCCTCTTAATTTTCAGACTGTTCTCCCTTGTTTTTCCAAATATGAATACAGCTGAAGCACATAACTAAATGATTACTTGTAAGGAGAATTCACAGTGTAATGTAGGACAGAAAATGAATGTCTTCTACAGCTTGCAAAGCTTTTTGTAATTGATGTATTTTGTATGGCCGTGGCTACAAACTTTTGAAGTCTGACAGTGATAACGCACAAAAACAGGCAACCTCCAGGACCCTCCTACTGCTCCATCTTCATCTGCACAAGACGTCCTTGTGTACAGCTGTAAACATGTACTATGTACTTTAGGTATCTAGTCTGGGTACATTGTGTGCAGTATTTCCTTTTTTTAACCAAATCCTGAACCTCAGTGTGTTTGATTTAGTTTGACAGGCAAGACTGTTCCCATCTTTCAATCCTTTACAGTATTCAGTGTGTGTGTTTATGAGCACGTGTGTGCTTGGCTTTCTGCATGCATGTGTGCATACGTCGGGTTGCACTGATCGTCTAAAAACCACATTCATGGGAGAAAGTCCTGACTGGCAAATCAACAATAACCCTCAGTGTCACTGTACTGTACAGTCCACCACCCTCCTCCTGTCCTGATTTTCAAATTAAAGACTGTTTAGTGTACTCAGTGGAGCGAATCTCTGGACTCATGTAATGTTTATTCATCAGCACATATATTCAGCAGTCTATAGCTGTGGAATATTGACTTTATCTATGTCTGGGACAACTAAGCTCCTGTATGGGACCACTCTTGCATGTCTCCATGTCTCCTTTGGCCTGAAGGTCAGGGTGTTAGGATTCTGGGGTTACCATGACAGGCAGTTGACAGGGAGCTATGGAGTATGGAGTCAAGATGGAAATTACATTTGTTATGTCAATTGCGACAGAGCCTGAGGCAGCTGGGTCATCCCTGGTCAAAACAGGTTGCTTCCCTTACTCACCTCTGTGTGTTTGTAGAGACTAATCACATTCAAACTTTACAGTTATGCCTCTCAGTGCATAATATTTGCTGCCAAATCTCAATTGCTTTGGAGCCTTCATTTACATTTGTGCAACTGGCTGAAACCATAGACTGTATGAAATATGGACGTAGTATCCGTGACGTCACCCATCTGTTTCTGAATCACTGTTTTGAGGCCAATCGTCGGCGGCAGCCATATTGCTGCTGTCGAGCGATTGTGACGTAAAAAGGCGGGCTTTGAGCCTCCTAGCCAACAGCTACAGTCATCCTGCCTGTCAATCAAATCAGCTGTGCCTCTCATTGGAAGACTCGTAATCTCAATATCTTTGAAATTGCCACGTTAATTGCCAGTTGCAGTTTATAACTCCTTGGCATATGAAGCAGCATAGCGGCCATCTTTCTTTGATCTCTCAACCTTTCTCAGGGTTGCTAGCTAAAAAGCTATTCTAATATTTTACTGCTTAATATATTGTTTGAAATTTTTTGCATGGAGGCAACCTGACAAACCTTGACTATCTCACCATTTCAAGATACTTAGCAACAGTAAAGACAGTAAAAAGTAATAACCCAAAGGGAAAAGAAATGCCATATTTCTAGCCAAAACAACACAGTCATTAGCTATAGGTAGACAACAGCTAGCATTTAACCTCTCAAGCTCTTAGGGTAAATTACTGTTAGCTAGCAATTGACACAATTTGATATTGTAGTAAGATAGGGGAAGGTAAGCTAGCTATCAGTTATTTTAGCTAGGAACTGGTTGAATGCAATGCTAGATGTTTGCTGTTTGTGGGTTTAAAATTTGAAACAGTGTCCCAAAAAGTGATATAAAGTAGTTTGATTCCTCAAGTTTAAGCAATTAACAAACCTGGAAAACCGCACCTCAAAACTGTAAAAGTTTTTAAGGGTCCTACTCTGAGAATGGGTTTGTGAAAAAAAAAAAGTCTGCCTTAGTGAATTCATAGACTGACTGTAGTCTTAGTGACATCATGCATTAGTTTCTGAAGAGGCACTGTGAAGCCCAATCAATGGTGGTCAATTTGGAATACTAACTCAAGCTAACATTTGGTCAACCTTGAAACGAAGAGATGGAATTGAGGCAGGTTTTTAGCGTCCAACACCCACATATCTGTTTGCTCAGACATACCACTAATTATTCAAATGTAAGTATAATTCTTAGCTTTTATGTTCTCTAAAAGGATGCATAAAAAATGATTCATCCCCTGAACAGTGTGGAAGAATAAAATTGCACACAATTGTAAACATTTGCATTTAAACATGAGACCCAATGGGGTTCTTGGGTCTTTGCAGTCAGTCCCAAGTGGACTTTTGTTGAACTCCAATTTTGCACTTGCTCATTGGTTTCATTTTTTAACATCAGAGGTTGCCGGTTTGGAGGATCGCGGCCCTCCTCTTCACAAACCGTGACAGATGGTCCAACTTGAAAGAAAAAACCTTGGGTAGGACCCTAAACTCATACCTCCAGGTAGGGGGTACATAAAAATTCTATTTTAAACTCCAGCTGTAGTAACTCTGTTTTATATCAAGTCCTGCTGCGCTTTAAATTTCAAGAAGACACAACATCATAAAGTATATTTCTGTGGTGTAAACACCTAACTCGGAGGATATCTGTGGTTTTCACTGCAATCTGAGATTCATATGGTCTGCCACAGATTGTTAAAGCTCTTGGATAAATAAAAAACTTGACATGTTGGAGAAAGATTAAATGCTTTCTTTATTTTAAAAGGGGGCAGCCATGTCCTGCTTAACATACCACAGCCCGCTCAACCTAAAGCAATGTTATAATAAAGTGTTTAAACTGCCGGGTCAACCTGCAATCCAAACAGACCTGCCCTTTCCAGACATTCCCATCTGAGAGGAGCAGCACAGAGATGCATCTCTTTCCTGTCAATTTCATGCTCTGTGCTTTGAATGACCAAGGAACAGGACATTTCCAAAGACCTTAAGCCAAGACATACATTCTACAAATTCAATCTATAAATCTCTGGCTGAAAAAGTATAAATATTAAGAGAACTTCAGTGCAGACATATGTTCCATAAGTGCTAAGAAATGTGTTTAGCAGCCTTCAGCATGTGAGCACTTTATCTTCATTTGGTTGGTGCACATGTCACGAAGGCACACCGCTGTATTTTTACTGGCCGGGCTTGAGTTTTACTTCCTGAATTTAAATTATTATTGTGACTAATGTAGCCCTTTCAGAGGAATACTCCCTTTAACACTCATGCAAGTGCTAAAAAATGAGATGTACCTCAAGAAGAATAAGCAGACACCATCGTAGAGAAGGATCCTAAAAATAAAGAACATGTTAAAGGAAAATGGGGTTGAATGGCAGCGCAGGGTCAAAGGTCAAATGTGAAAGGCCAGCTGAGATTCAGGGCGACCGTGTAAGGGTCAGCATACCTGTGAGGGTCTGACGCAGGTTAGGCTTCAGTTAACACTCATCAGGAGCTGGGTCGTGTCATGCTTTGATGTGAATTTGATTGCTCTGCTGAGGTGTAATTGAATTTTTGAAACCTTTGCCCTGCGTGTTAACAATAATGGAAGACATCCATGTGCTACAGAAGATTTCACGCATGTCAAACGCTCTGCTTGATGCTGCTGCGCTTTAAGGAGTTGATATTTAGGTGTTTTTTTGTGTGTTTATTTCTATTTGTGCATCACTACTTCATGACTCCTTGTACAGGGTTACATGAACAGATGTAAACTGGTCGAGGAAGAAGTTGACTGCAGCAAAATAGTAGAAGAAGACTGCAGGATAATGTCAGACAGCAGAGGAATGGAGGCTGATTAAAACAAGCTTGTTGTTAAGATTTTGAGCATAAAATGTGAGAAAGCTGGGTAGTGAATAAATACATTATTCCTGCCCCTCTTGTGGCATTTTGTATTCTTCAGTTAATCAGGCATTCTGATACACCAATTTATGACTGAAGTGCAATGTATTAATAATTGCTGAATCACTGTATTGTGATATAATCATTATCTTGGTGCGTGTATGGAGTATCAGATATTGTATCATATCAAAACTTTTTGTATCATATCGTATTGTATTGCATTGTATCCTATTGTATCTTATTGTATTGTTTCACAATTTTTGTCTCGTACTAATGCGTATCCTATCATATCGTATTGTATCCTATCGTATTGTATGGTATCTTATCGTATAGTCTCATATCGTTTTGTATCATAACTTTTTGTATCGTCTCGTACTATAGCGTATCGTATTGTATCTTATCATGTTGTAATGTATTGTCTCCTATTGTATTGTATAATATCGTATTGTATCGTATCATATCGTGTTGTATTGTATCATATCGTGTTGTATTGTATCGTATCCTATTGTATCGTATCGTATCGTATCATATCGTATTGTATCTTATCGTATCCTATTGTATTGTATCGTATGGTGTTGTATTATATCGTATCGTGTTGTATCGTATCGTATGGTGTTGTACTATATCGTATCGTGTTGTATCGTATCGTATAGTGTTGTATCGTATCGTGTTGTATCGTATCGTGTTGTATTATATCGTATCGTGTTGTATCGTATCGTATCGTGTTGTATTGTATGGTATTGTATGGTATTGTATTGTATCCTAGCATATCCTATTGTATCGTATCGTGTTGTATCGTATCCTATCGTGTTGAATTGTATCATATCGTGTTGAATTGTATCATATCGTATGGTATTGTCTCCTAGCATATCCTATTGTACTTTATCCTCTTGTATCGTATCGTATTGTATCGTATCTTATCATATTGTATTGTATCGCATCATGTTGTATCGTATCATGTTGTATCATGTTGTATCATATATGGTATTGTATTGTATCGTATTTTAAGAAACATCCTTCCTGATTCTTCAGTTAATTAGATATGATGTATGATGTACCGTGATATGGTTGTTTTGTGATGTATCCATTATTGCAATTTCACTGTGTCCTGATGTTATCCAGGAAGCCCTCTACTGCTGTAACTATGTCATTTAAAGCCCCCCTGACAAATATTTGTTTTGTGTTGATTTTGGCGCCCCCTGTGGACAAATTGGCACCTCTTATCTCTTTGCTGATTTTGTTTTGCACCAGTGTAAATTTCTGATCAAAGATCTCATTCAGATTCCTTTTAACAGTCAAAATGATCACCTGCAATCACACTGGCCTCCTGTTCTTCTTTTAAACAAAGCTCCCTTCCCTTATCCGTTCTTATTAGTACGCAGTGTTCTCTGATTAAATTCCTTGCATAGCTCCCTCAAACGTCAAAGGACACCAAACTTAAATTGAAAACAGGACAAGCAGGGCCTTTTAAAAACACTCGATTCTCAGCATGACAACACGTTAACTCACCTACAATGTACAATGTAAACTCTCTGTAATGTTCCGTTGTCTTAGCTGATAGGCTGCCATATTAAAACTTAACTGGTTCCACATTTTCCCACCTGTGTAGCTCAAAAGCATGAAAGCTGGTTGTGATATTTCTCCAATATTCCCTATTTGACCATCAAAGAGCAAAGCAGCAGGATGAGCTTTGTCCACAGTATTCAACTAGCAAGGTTCTTCTGCAAAGGTATGTTTAAGCCCCATAGAACCTCAAGAGCCCATGAGACAGTAAACCCCAGCACCTTCTCTTCCTACCATGTGTTGTGACACAGTCAGCCTCTCTGTGTGCTGTGTGACTTTCATTGCGTAAACGCTGAGGCTTCCAGGGGATAGAGACTTTGGCAGCCCAGCGACTGTGTAAAAATCTTTGAGAGACTATCTGAGTTAGACTCAGTGACCGGATCACACAGTAGCTGGCATCGAACTCATCCGTCTGGACACCCAGCCAGATGCCCAGCTGCTACAGACACACACTGCCATCTAGTGTTGGACCGAGCTCTCGAAAGGAACGACTGAGTTCATACCTTCAGCATCTGTTTGCTGTAAAGGGCCACCTACATGGAGATCTGTACATCCTGAATCAGTGCAGCAAAAGGGATCTGACACTCATCCAAACGAGATTCCCCAGCAGAGCAGAGAGGCTTAAATAAATCAGCACTTCGGCCTGAAACTGCAAACAAACTTGGCAGGGAACAGATCCAGACAGGCTGGATAAGGAGTCACATAAACATAGGACCTGTACTTAGTGGCCTTATTACGGATGTTTTGAAGCTGAGAGATTCATTGCGTTTCTTGGTTTCTCTGGGAATGAATGTTTTTGGTAGAAACCTTGCATACTGTCATGACCACAGTGTTAAAAAGAAGAAGAAAAGTTTGTTTTGGATAGAGGATACAAGAATCATTTTTACACTTAACCATAAACAAAAGGAAAATACACAGATTGAAGCATGGCATCTTCTTCCTCTATTTGATGAGCAGTGGTGCCAGGATATTGTGATTTGGAGAACAATGGGGAAGGGGCTGGTGTTTGAATCTAAGGCTAATGACTTTGGATGAAACAAATAGTAGAAATTAGTCTGCTGTTGGAAATTGAGATCCAGTAAAGCAGGGTATATAAGTGGGGGTTAATGCATGGTTAGCCAGGTGAGACATGACAGATGTGAAGAAGAGAGAATTTTATCTGGCATAACCACTAACTATACTTTATCCTGCTTATTATCTATACAATTAAATACACAAACAAGTTGACACCAAGTATTGATCTGAAGATGATTTATTGATTTAAAAATGATTTAATTATACAGTTAAAAAAATCTCATTGAGTAGGTAGAGCTTCCATCACAAGGGTATTATCACCAGCCTACTAATGGGTTGAATTAACATTTAACTTAACACCTTTATTCACAGTACTGTCTTAAAATTAGCATTTTCAATTGGCATTCTTAACAGCAGAGAATAACAGCAGCACCTGTATAAGATCCTCTTAACTTGTCTGTTGCCATTTTCCACTCACTCATCCAGACCTGGAACAACCAAAGGTTGGTGAAGTGTCTCTTTTTCTTGTGTGTCTAAACATCTCGCTCTTTCTTGCTGTCTCTTGTCTTCTTTTCTCTGCTGTTGACTTGTCAGCCATTTGTGCTCCCCAGATAAAGTGAGAGTAATAAAAGTATCCTCCATGTTGTCTACTGATGCTATTGGAAAGTAGTGTCTCTGTCAGATTGTCAACAGGACACTAGCATTTCCCCGAGGCACACAGAACAGAAGAAGCATTTTTGTTTTTTTGATAACAACAATAACTTTGGCTGAGTCTGAAATAACATGCTATTCATCACTCCCAGCTCCCTACAGAGTTCTGTGTAGAGGAATATAGAGAGGAAAAAGAAAAAAAAACACTGTCAGGTAGTACTTGCTGTCTCCTTGGATGCCGCTAATGATGGCATCACTGTCACACACTTAAAACATGCAGCCTTATGGGGAGTTCACACCTAATGTGAATAAAATAATCTGCATGAGTGAATTACATGTAAAGTAGACGCAAGTAGATGTGAGTTCTTGTCGGTCGGCGCGAATAACTTGAAATGGGCAGTGCAAATTATACACAGAGATTAAGCGATATGTGTGAACTTGACATCACCCTGGTTATTGATCAATAAAGACATGAAATTCAGAGTTTTTTGATATTATGCTGAGCTTATTTTCAATAAATAAGGAATGTTTTATTTTCACTTATTTAATTTTCATTTATGAGGACCATGCATATTAATTAACATTTCTATAAAGGCTAGTTTCCATCTGCAGTCGCTTGCCAAATGTTGAAATAGGCTCCTGAAGAAGAACAAGATTAAACAAATTAAAAATGTGATCAAAAATGACTAAAAACTACATAAAGTGATAATATAACAGATTTAGAGAAAGTGGCTAAATGGCCACAGACATAAAATACATGAAGCATGCCAGACAAGCAGGAATATAACACATATGCATATGTATGTATGAAATACTGTATTTTTAATGAAATAATGAATTCATATTTTTGCACCACAGAAATCTTCAGATCTTTATAAACTAGCATCTAGACGTCACTAAGAATGCCATCAAATATCAACTTTTCTGTGTCTCTTTGAACTCTTTCCTTGTCATCTGCGTGCTATTTTCTGATGCACCACAATGCATGATAATAATAATACATTTTATTTATAACGCACTTTTCATTTTCAGAAATCTCAAAGTGCTACAGGCACACAGTAAAAACAAACTTTTAAAAGCAGTACTTAAAATCAGTTAAAAGCCTCTTTAAAGAGGAAGGTCTTTAAATGTTGGTATATATTGCTTGGTCAGTGATAACCCCCTGTACATTATTTATCACAATATCAACAACATTGCAGGATATGAGTTTATTATATGAGGTATAATAAGTCTACCTCATGATTCAGACAGTGCCAGATAATGGTGGATTCCCTTTGTGGTGTATCATTTAGTGAGTCCAGGATGATTTCGGATACAGCAACGGTTTTAATGCAGCTTGGCCTTATAGGGGCTTGAGTGTGTTCATCCTTTTTAACAGGGACTTTAATCCTTAGCTCCTCTCTGCTGCTGCTTGCAAACAAAACTGCACACAGAGCAAAAGAGTGCTTCTCCTTAAAACGTGCAAGATAAAATCTGAGTCTAAACAACCTCAATGGAATGATTCCCTGAAGTCCTTCTTTATTCAACAAAGTATGGGAACATTCCTACAGTCAGCCATACAGCTGATGCCTGTTAGACACCATTACTGCAGCAAAATTACATCAGTATGTGTCCTGCTGGTCCTCCTGTGCAAGAGAAGAAGTTCAAAATACCATGGATGAAAGGATTTTAAGAAGACGATGCAACAACGGACTTCTTCAAAGGCTCAGTTTTATTGGTTGAATTTTTTTTTTTTTCCCCAGGGAACTCAACCCCAGGACTGACGAGTCCAGAACACTTGCTTGGTTTGAGAAATCCCGGGCATCTGTCCCTGAATCATTTGACAGGAATGCTCACATCGCTGCCACCTCTCCCTTCCTGAGATCTCTGCCATCCCTTTGATTTTATTTGCTTTGCGGTCCGTGGACGAGGACCCAGAATCATTCATCGTGACGGAGAGCAGCTCGGAGAACAGAGTCGCTGTGTGTGAAGCACCTCTCAAAACAGTCTTACATAATGTCAACACAATTAGCCACATTAAGCTCTGGTGGCTGCAAGTAAATTCAAGGGCAGCAGTCCAGAGCCTTTTTTCCCTGCCTTATCTGAGGGCTTTTATGGCGGGCTAAGGGCGCTGGGGACAGGAAACGACAGATTAGGGAGTAAAGTTGATTTGTCTTAGCAAGTTCAGCACCGTGTCCACTCGCTCTCTGATAAACCAAAGAAGCACATTAGTTTGCTTGTTTGTTGGCGGCCCCAAAGGATGGAGCTCTTTTCTTGGACATGTTAATGGCTTCCACTGTTTAACACTTTGTAAAGTTGACTTCAGGTCATAGATCTGATGGTAGAGGCAAGACTTTACTTATTTCATTCATTCATTTTCATTCATTTTCATTGTCCATTTTTTAAACTGTCACTGCACTACCTGCACTGTGTACATAGGATGTTTTTATAGAACTGTATTTTATTATATTTTATTGTATTTTATATTTAAATTTTAGATATTCAAAAGCTGGAAGAGAGAAACAGCATCTTGTTCTTCCTGTATGTCCTGTATAAACAGTGAAAATTGACAATAAAATGCTTTGAACCTTGAACCTTTGAACCTTATTTATCGATTAAGTTAACATTGGCCCGAATTTTGGGCGACACTGATTACAAGATAACCGCCTTTCCAAGACTAAGTTGAGGAATCACATTTACATGGAATAAAATGGGATCATGTGTGAATTAAGCACTTTTGGCATCAGTATTTTAATACAAGAAAGATCAAATCAGCGTGCAGTTTATTGGATGGATAATAGGTTTGGTAAATTGCTCAATTTTTTAGTAAAACTCTCACACACATTTTAAAACGATCTTTTTGGGCTTGCCATTTTCAGACATTACACTCTGTGACACCACATTTCTTGTTGTTTGGCCTCTTCTGCATTGCTAACTGTTACCCTAAAACAAGCATTGTTACTCCGCCTCTGTCATTGGTCATTTTGCCCTCCTTTTATGCAACTTTGTTCCCCACATCAGTTCATCTTTCATCTCCACAGGCATCATAGCAGAGTGACAGCTGGCCTCTGTGATCAGGGGTATATACAGGTGGAGCCGTCTCTTGTAATGAATATTCACAATGAATTGCTAAACCCAGAATATACACAACAATCTCACTTTATTCCGATGTATTTTTTGGGGGAAAACAGTCTTTTATTCAGGTCAATACAGTAAATCAATCAACAACACAAGTTTGATATTAAAATGTAACTTTGAATGTCACTCTGAAGGTCTTTCAATAAACCAACGACACTAGTCTACTGCAATGCTAGCAGCTCTGTCAATTTGTTATATCAGCATGCCAACATGCAAAATGTAGAAAGTGCTGATACACCAATCAATCAATCAATCAATCTTTATTTATATAGCGCCAAATCATAACATACGTTATCTCAAGACTCTTTAAAACAGAGCAGGTCTAGACTGTACTCTATGTTCTATTATTAACAAAGACCCAACATCAAGACAGGATGAGATCCAGTCCCATCTATCAGACAGGACTCAGTCTGATCTCATCTTAATCCACCATGAGCAGAGCACTTTGCAGCATTTAGCAAGTTACAGTGGCAAGGACAAACTTCCTTTAACAGGCAGAAACCTTAAACAGAACCAGACTCATGATACATTGCAGTTTTTGTTTAGCAGGCTTACCATCTCAGCATAGCTTGTTTGTAGTAAACACCAAATAAAAGAACAGCAGAGGCTGATGGGAAATTATTTATTTTGCAGGTGTTAGGTCATAAACCCAAAATTAGACAGATAAGAATTTCTTTACTTTAGTTACAACAGCATATCCTCAGAGGAGCATGAATATTTTCTGTTATTTTCACAACTGCAGGTACAGTTCATTTAAAAAGACAAAAATCACTCCATGGTGTCACAAGGGGGGAAATTAGAAGATTTTAAAAGTAATTACAGTTCATCCTCTGGGTACCATGAATGACTATAACACAGTTTGTTGCAATTTTGTTCTTGAAAAGTTATCAGGAGTTGTCCTTTATGGAACGTAATTTATTGTATTAGCTTTAGAGACATTTCAGAAGCTTACATTTTAAAGTCCAGGTCACTGAATGACATACACAGTGATTCTCAACCTTTGGGTCCTGACCCAATGGGAGTCGCAAGATCATTTCTGGGGGTCAACAGGTGGTTATGGGAAGAATATGACATACTAATAATGAAATAACATACTTCTGCCTGGGCAATGTTTTTTATATAACAGCGCCTGTACCAGTGATTTGATTTGTTTTAGTGCTGTTTCATCCTCGCAGTGTGTCGGCTGCAGCTGATGGCTGGCTTGCGCTGTCTTGGTAATCACAAGCACCTTCAAATGAGGGTCCAAACCCTAAAGGGGGAGAAGCACTGGACTACCACACCAACAATGTTAACCTTAGAGCTACCCTGCCCTCATGGTTTAAGACATGAAACTAGTACACAGACAGTACATTGTTTCTCTGATGATAATGAAAGATGATGAGAGGATGCGCTGGCAGAAAAGGACAACACTCATTTTGAGTGTTTCATTTTGCCCTCTGTTTCACCTGAATCACAGAGTTGATCCAGCTAATCAATTCAACCAATTTAATTTGACTTAATTTCCACTCCAGCGTCTTTGGAATCATTATTAAATTACAGGTCTGATTATTCCAATTTTTCACACTTCTGTGATGACTGTGGTTATTAGGCATTTTGTTTGCTACACAGTTGGCAAAACCTTCTTATTCTCATGCCAGACCCCCTTAAAGTTGGACCGGCTCGTCAGCACGATTGAATTTAAGCCATGAAATTGGTTTAATTCATCAATTAGCTTTTGAAAATTGCTTTCTGGCTAAACAACATGGCCCCATCTGCTGCAAACTAAAGGGATTCTGCCTTTACAAGTCATGCTGCTCCTCGGCAATAAGCACTTCCTCCTGTAAGAGACTTAGCCTTTCAAGAATATGGAGAAAATTTTAAAAACCCTCAGAGTCTAACAAGCTCTTTATCTGTAGGAAACCTTGTCATATAAATCCTTCCTCAATAATGTAAATCTTCTAATACTCTTACAGACGTTTTGGGTGGTAGCTTTTGTCTGAGGAAATCGGCTTTAGCGTGTTTATCAGTCATAAAGGAAGTCTCCCAATTATGTTTGTTATAATCTGACCCACAGCTCATGACCCACAGAGGGGATTTTGATTCAGTGCATATTCCAGTACTGTATTATTCTTAACAATGCATGCTTTAATAATGAATCTTAAATGGGCCATAAAGTCTGACTGATGTTTTAAGGAGCATATAATATTGTATCTATGGTCCATTGCTCTCGGCCCCCTCATTGTCTTGTGCTCTTACGTAATATTTTCATCCTCTCCAACACAGAAGGCATGTCTTTCTCACTGGCTTTGGGTTTAACTGGAATTCCATTACTCAGTTAGGATGATTGAATCAGTCTCGTTTTCCTGCCCAAACATCTGCATGCTAATTTGTTTCAAAGCAATGTGATGCACTCTGTAATGACTAGCACGTGCTGAACAGCGTGTCCTGCTGCTTCATGTTACAGGGCCGACACTGTGAAGTATACAAGAGCTGGAGACAATATCATGAACACCTGTACAATTAATGCAACAGTGCAGAACGCTGCGTGTGTGTGTCATGTTGGATGAATGTCAGCAATGGGAAAGAATCCAAAGTTGAATGCTGTGCATTAACATTGAAGCCTTAAACTTAAGTGCTGTTGGACTTGAGATGTGTTTTTCAGGTGCTAACAAATAATGAAACCCTTGATTTTGATATATTTGGGTTTAGCTTCCAAGTTACGCCTGTGGCTTGGATGTGGTTAGCATTACTTACAAGTCAGAAATTGGTTGCTTTAGACTTTAAGAAACAAGAGGTGCATTTCGACCAAGAGTTCCAGGGTCTTTTATGAATGATGTATGAAGAAAAAAAATTATATCAAAAAATATTTGGAAATCTTAATAAAAATCTGAACTAGTATGCATTCCCAGGAACTCCACCTGTGTTTCATCAACTGTGTTAACTCCACAAACACTGTTACGTTCAACCGAAAGTCCCAGGACCTTTGAAAAGTACTACCCCCCAAGTAGGGGCTTTTCAGGGGGGAAAATTATCTACCCCTGAACTAAATTTAGACCCTGGTTCCTCCAGTCGAAACGCACGTAGTTCAGGGGTAAAGTCCCTAGTTCAGGGGTAAAGTTCCTGCGGTCGAAAAACGCCTTAACACCAAGTCTGTGTTTTGATTGAACTGCAGGTGAAGAATTTTAAAGACCTGCGTTAATATAACAGAAAGAGTCCAATTAATCACACAGTCGACTTGCATTTTGTTAAAGTGTGGGATACATTTTCTTAAATTGTACTTACGAAAAATGATAGTCAAAGGGGGCGCCTTTGGCCTGACATTCTAAGTGCGTGCCCCATATGCAGAGGCTAGTCCTCGTTGCAGTAGTTGTGGGTCCCACTCCCGGCTTCGGCCATGTGCTGCATGTCTTCCCCCTCTCTCTGCTCCCCACATTTCCTGTCTCTCTTCTGCTGTCCTATCCATTAAAGGCAAGAATGCACCAAAAAATGTAACTTTAAAAAAAACACAATAGTCTTAATGTGTTATCCTCTGATGTTCCCACATGCCACTCTCTTACGCCACATAGTGCCACAACTTTGGATGGACTCCTCTTGGCTTGTCTGTTCATATCTTTGGCCAATGACAATCGTAAAGAATCATGTGCAGAACAACAACTAACCTGAGTGAAGTCAAAACTTTTATAGCTCCCCCTATAGGTCTACAAGCCCACCTCCTTTATTATAACAGATGGGACATGGGTCAAACGAGAAAATTAAAACAATTGAAACATTTTTATTCTCAAAAAGTGCAAATGTGCGTTTTCCAGAGAAATGTAAACTTAAGTAGTTGTTTGAGAAAAAAAGATATTTGACTGACAGCACTGTAAACAACTGTGGTTCCTGCAGTGTTCTTTACTGGATTAACAGATTACAGGATGAACCTCAAGAGAAAGCATAACAAACACTCACACAAGACTCATTGAATTTATCATAACTGTGAGAGTTCCCTTCAAACCAACACAAGAATCTGTTCTGCTGTGGACTGTACCCACCTGACCTTAGATGCTTTATTATTAAGACAAATTAGTGTTGTGGTTAGCAGGAGGGGTATGACGTCAGTACTGCTGCTCCACCAGCTTGATTGCTTCCCTGCATGCCTTGGCTCCACCAGCGTAATATGTCAGCCCCCACTGAGGCCGTGTTTTGGCTTCACCTCCCACAATGGGAGGAGATGGAGTTGCACTGTCCATATTAATACACAGTCAATGGTCCGGACTGAAAAGTCTCTACAGCTGTTGAATGGATTGGCACAGGTTTCTATAACTCCTTAGAAGTTGGCTGCAATAGCTTAAGTTGATAGCTTTTCAGTTAGCCCAATCATCAAATCCCAAATGTAGCTTCTCAGATACTAAGGACTAACCCAATCCTTTTGTTGATGTGCAGTGTCTCTGTGGTTAGTTTACCGACCCTCCCCTTTTGTTTTGGTTCCTGCCGCATCGGTAAGCCTCTGCCCTGTCTACCTTCCCCTTCCCGTGTCTGATTGCTCATTATTTTATGAATTGATTTGATTTCAGTGCAGACATTTTAGCCTAATGTTCTTTGAATTGTTTATTTGCATTTTTTTTTTATTATTACTTTTTTTTTTTAATAACTTTATTTATAGTTTTTCCTTAGTTTTGAACAGATATGTACATATACAAACAAACATGTACATCCCTAACATCCCCCAAACCACCCGACACCTGAAAGGTTATAAAACAGACAGGAAAATGACAAATAAGGGTAAAAAAACAAATAAATAAAACAGTTAAATAACAATAAATACATAGAATAAAATATATAAAAATAAACAAATAAAAATAGGAGTGTATTGACATGGAGAGCTTTCAATTCTTATTCCCACTTATAGAGTGGAGTATTTGCGTATTTTGAAATTGTTTCTTTCTTTTGTTAATAAAATTACTTTATTTAATTCAAAACTGCCTCTTGTCCTGTTATACACGAACCTGTGTGACCTTTTTGTTATATTAGAATTTCCTGGGGGTGAAATTCCCCTAGGTGGCGTTGCCGTTTTATTTAAATCATACCACTCATGCTGGTGAAGTCTGTGTTTTTCTAATTATTCACTGCTTTGATGGTTACTTGAATGTGATTTTACATTTTTTCGACTGCCACTGCACAACAAATTCACTAAATATTTACCAGAATCTAATTATGCTTCTGGATGGGAACATTTAGTTTGGATCTTGTTCACATACACACACAGCAGGATCATTTTGATTTCAATTACTTTGTTTAACTTTCATTTGTATCTCCAGGAATTGCTGTTTGCTTTGGTACATGCTGCCGCCCTCTGTCTCGTAGACATGATAAACACAAACCAGCCATTTTCATTTTTGTGGCTTTCTGGGGAAAGTTGCAGCTGTGATTCAGAACAAAGGTAATTACAGGTAACTGCCAAAATAAAGGAACATTAATTCTTTCAATGTGGTGTTTTGGAACACAATGAGCGCCTTCTCTGTGCTTTGGCGTTGATTCTACGAGTAACACAAATGCATTAACACTAATATACTCATCTGGAAAACTCTATATTCAGTGTTTGTTTCTAATTGTTCAACTTGCTGTTTCCATTTCCACACCAAGCAGCTGAACTGAGTTGAAAAGTGATGACAGCTCCAGCCACAGTGAGTGAATATCATTGTTTTTATAGACATCCAGACTTTCAATGACCACTCATGAACTGATGAGATTCCACTTCAGTCCATTAGGATATAAACACCTCAACACAAGGTGATGAAGGCGGTCAGTCAGAGATACGTTGTGTATTTTGGCCTTTATGTTTTCCGCTCAGTCTCACTCTTGATGTGCCAGGAAATGTTCCTCTTTCATAAAATAAGATAGAAGCCAGAATTAGTCACTCTGCCTTGTGAAATCAGATCAATTATGTAAGAGATCTACCAAGATAAATGGCTGGATTGGGATGTGAAGTAATGACAGGTAACACTCACTCCTTAAGAACTTCACATTAGAGAAAATGAGCCCCATCTAAGACAAGAGACTGCTGTGGAGCCTCCTGTTAGAGTTCATATGATCTACACCTAGAACATGTCTGTGCAGTGAATCTGTTGCTGGAGCACCTGCATGGTCAGTTTAGCACCGCACAATTAAAAGTTATTAAGCAACACATTTTATCTTGTTTTGAAATGTTAGTTATTACATTTTGCTGGGCTTATATGTAGGACTATTTCTCATCCAGGGGTAGTGACTGACTCTAAAGGGTTCAGATAAGGGTTAGGGTTATAGTTAGTTTTAAGGTTAGGGTTAGGGTTATGATTAGGGTTAGGGTTATGATTAGGGTTGTGGTTAGGGTTGTGATTAGGGTTGTGATTAGGGTTAGGGTTGTGATTAGGGTTAGAGTTGTGATTAGTGTTAGGGTTGTGATTAGGGTTAGGGTTAGGGTTAGGGTTAGGGTTGTGATTAGGGTTATGGTTAGGGTTAGGACAAGGGTAAGGGTTAGGATTAGGGTTAGGATTAGGGTTATGATTGGGGTTAGGGTTATGATTAGGGTTAGGGTTGGGTTTAGGGTTAGGGTTATGACTGGGGTAAGGATTAGGTTTAGGATTAGGGTAAGGGTTGTGATTAGGGTTAGGATTAGGGTTATGATTGGGGTTAGGGTTAGAATTAGGGTTATGATTAAGGTTAGGGTTGGGTTTAGGGTTAGGGTTATGATTAGGGTTAGGATTAGGGTTAGGATTAGGGCTAGGATTAGGGTTAGGGTTATGATTAGGGTTAGGATTAGGGTTAGGATTAGGGCTAGGATTAGGGTTAGGGTTATGATTAGGGTTAGGGTTAGGATTAGGATTAGGATAAGGATTAGGGTTAGGGTTAGGGTATGGATTGGGGTTAGGGTTAGGGTTATGATTAGGTTTGGGGTTATGATTAGGGTTAGGATTGGGGTTAGGGTTAGGTTTAGGGTTAGGGTATGGATTGGGGTTAGGGTTAGGGTTATGATTAGGTTTGGGGTTATGATTAGGGTTAGGATTTGGGTTAGGGTTAGGGTTGGGTTTAAGGTTATGATTAGGGTTAGGATTAGTGTTGGGGTTGGGTTTAGGGTTAGGGTTAGGGTTACAATTAGGTTTAGGGTTACGATTAGGCTTAGGGTTAGGGTTAGGGTTAGAAGCAGAACTAAAGGGTTAGGGTTAGAAAACCAAAAATCATGCAAACAGAACCAGAACCAAACTCAAGCAAACAGAACCAAACAGAACCAGAACCAAAATCAAGCAAACAGATCCAAACAGAACCAGAACCAAGTCAAGAAAACCGAATCAGAACCAAAATCATGCAAACAGAACCAGAACCAAACTCAAGCAAACAGAACCAGAACCAAACAGAACCTTAACCAAACTCAAGGAAACAGAACCAGAACCAAACAGAACTAGAACCAAGTCAAGCAAACCGAACCAGAACCGAACCAGAACCAGAACCGAACCAGAACCGAACCAGAACCGAACTCAATCACACAGAACCAGAACCAGAACCGAACTCAAGCAAACAGAACCAGAACCAAACCCAAGCAAACAGTACCAGAACCAAGTCAAGCAAACAGAACCAGAACCAATTCAATCAAACCAAACCAGAACCGAACCAGAACCGAGGCAGGACCAAACTCAAGCAAACAGAACCAGAACCACAACCAAACTCAAGCAAACAGAACCAGAACCAATCCCAAGCAAACAGAACCAGAACCAAACTCAAGCAAACAGAACCAGAACCAAACTCAAGCAAACAGTACCAGAACCAAGTCAAGCATACAGAACCAGAACCAAACTCAAGCAAACAGAACCAGAACCAAACTCAAGCAAACAAAACCAGAACCAAGTCAAGCAAACAGAACCAGAACCAAGTCAAGCAAACAGAATCAGAACCAAACTCAAGCAGCTAAAGGAAAAAGAGCTAAGCAGCTAAAGGAAAAAAATGGGAGCCGGCTCTCTCTTGATGCGAGCCGGCTCTTCTGATTCACTATAAAGCACTGGCTCTCAGAGCCGCAGCTTTTGATCATGACACATCACTACAAGAAGGCCTTTTGATAAAAAAAATATGCTTTCAGCTGTGATTTAAAAGAAGATACTGATGTAGCTCGCCACAGATCCTCAGGCAGGTCGTTCCACAGTCCTGGAGTCCAACATCAAACGCTCCCTCACCTTTGGTTTTGAAGTTTGCGACTGGGACTTTAAGGAGGTTCCTGCCTGAGGATCTGAGGCTGCGCCCGGGCTGGTAGGGCCAGGCCATGCAGGCCATGAAGTGCTTTAAAAGTGATAAGTAAAACCTTAAATCTATTTTAAAAGCAATGGACAGCCAGTGTAATGTCATTAGAACAGGAGTAATGTGCTCTCTCTTCTCAGGTTTGGTTATTAGTGGCTAATCTATAACTACAGCTGGACTGAATAGAAATCTGCTTCGTAAACAGGTTCTACTATTTTTATAAATGACTGTGTAGTAAAAATATATTTGTAAAGGAAATCAGCCTTCAAACAAACTCTGATCTATCAACAGTCAAAGTATGTCACATTTTCCTCTTTTTTAATGAACAGTAAAAAGGGGCCGGTATGCAAGAGGTATTCCATGTGCAGATTCAAAACCTGAGTTTATTCAACCTGTTGAAGGAGTTTTCAACCAAACTAGAACAGAGTTTGAGCTTGAGATATTTTTTTGTGATCACAGGACCTGATTGTTGACAAAAAATATGAGTGATCAGTATGGAAAAAGTTTGAGGAGCAGGAATTTAATTCTGTGTGTATCTCATTTAAAAGGAGGCTGCAACTCTGAAGTTGTAAAGGTGGGTTATTAGAACTAAATCTTTATGTAAGTGTGTGTGATTCAAAGCTCATGAAAAAGCCTAAGAATAAAAACATACTCCAGTTTAACCTTTGCCAAATGATTTCAATAGCCTTGCACTTCTTTATTTTTCCTCCCTGCTTCCTCTCTCCTTTCAGGGTAATTTTCTCTCATATACTCCACAATGACATCTCTTCATTCCTTCGTCTATATGTTAAGGCTTATTTTATATTAATTTCATACACTGCTTCCGTCTGAACATCCTTTCTCAAGAGGTCACAGCAGCCAAGACTAAGAGGAAGACGGCACGACAGTATTCAGAAATCTTTTATTCAGGCTCTGCTGTCATTAAGGAACCTGCTGGTCAGTCAGGTTTGGAGGATTTTGACTGCAGCTGTGGTTTCTAAAGATCTTTAAACAGAGAGAAAGAAGGACAGAAGGTCAGAGAAAAGAAGGGTTGGTTGCATAATCTTAGTTAATTATGAAAAATGTTTTACAGCACCATTTCAACCAAGCCCAATGGATTCATTTTGTTTGATTTCATATTACATGTAGACATAACACCATCCATCTGGTCTCTATCTGAGTTTTGGTAAAGTTGTTAATGACTGTTTTTCTTTATCCCCTCTATTAAGTCTGGATGATTCTTCTGTGTTCAGGGGAAAATTTGTTCAAGCTGAGTCATTTTGGAAAAGAAGACCGATGTCCAATTTTCTTCTGGACTTATAAGCTGTGACAATTTATGACAGTTTATACATTTTTTAAAAATCAGATCATCTGGTGTACGGACAATTCGAGTATTTGATTGCTTGGTTTAACTTTGGTGTAGGTTTGAGATTGTTTAACTAATTAATTACCTCTGTTTTATTCCCATGCTTGCTTAAATAGCTGTATACTTGACATTATAATAAAATACAATTCTCATCATATTAACCATCAAACCCTTTTTTTAATCCTAGTTCTCAAAAACACAACACATAGGTTTAAATGCTCAACAATAGACTACAAGTAATGATGATTTTATATAAGCTATTCTTTATTTTGAATAATCCTCTCATACTCTTTATCATTTAATCCTAATGCTGTCTTCTTTTATTTTATATATTTATTTATTTTTGTTATTGATGTACTTTTGATAAAAATGGTGATGAACATTACTACTTAAATATAACCAATATTTGTATAATGTTTATAGTTGCGGTCATTGGCTGGAAAATAAGGAAATTGGTCAGTCTTTTGCATTGTTTAACAGTTGTAGGCTCTTAACAGCCTTGCTCCTCAATACATCAAAGATCTCCTGTCATTTTATGTTCCAGCTCGATCACTGAGGTCCTCTCAATCAATCAATCAATCAATCAATCAATCAATCAATCAATCAATCAATCAATCAAGCTTTATTTACATAGCACCATTCATACAAATCAAATGCAATTCAAAGTTCTTTACAGAAAGTGAAAACAAGACAGAAGCAGAAACAAAAATTGAGTTTAAAATAGAGACTAATGCACACCAGCAACAATAAAATATGTGTTATTAAAATAAGTTAAAGAATCAAATTAATATTAAGAATATAAATAGTTAAAGTAAATAAATAGAAAGGGGTAAGGGTAAGAGTTGAAGATGAAATAAAGGCTAAAAATAGCAATAAAATTGAGTAAATTGATTGAGGTCTTTAAACCCTCAATCCCCCCCCCCCCCCCCCAAGGAAAAAAACAACAACAAGAAAGAGCACGTCTGTTGCAATAGCAGCCTTGATCACATTAAAACCTTATCTTAAGCAGTTCTTATTAGGAAAAAAAAAACCTTGAGAAAACAAAGACACATATTTGCAGCAGGATGGTGCAGTTATGACACAGAATATTAATCTTTGCCACGAAGAAAGTTTAGCAAAGGGTCCCAAATCTTATTGAACACACTTCCTCTGTCTTCTTTGTGGAATCTCAGTCGCTCAAGAGTGTTCGCCATTTCTCCCAGCCACAGATCGAAGGTGGGTCCATCTTCCACACTCTTAGTATTAGCTTTTTTGCAACCACCATTCCAAACAAAACAGCTTTCTTCTCATACTTATCAGCAGAAGATAAGGAGCTTGTAGCTCCAAGGACGGCCATCAGTGGGTCAGGTTTCCAACATTTTCCAAAATTCTCCCTGGTTTTTAATCAAGGTTGAGTGGACATCCAGCATACTATTAATTACATTTTAATTTATTTTATATTTGCACTGTGTTAATGCATTTTAGTATTGTAATGTATGTTATGTTTGTCATCTGTGCTGCTTTTTGATCTGTACAGCACTTTGATCAACCCAGGTTGTTTTAAACATGCTCTATAAATAAAGTTTGAGTTGAGTGGATGAATAATAAAAAGAACCTGGTAGTCAAAATTAATAAAATAATAAAACAACATTAAAATAAATAGAAAACATTAAAGTAATACAATTGTGAAACCCTACATATAAGCCAGACTGAATAAATAAGTCTTTATTTTATGGTAGTCTCAGCAGCACAGCATTTCTTCCTGCAGTACAGACCTCATGACACTGGACGGCGCCATGATGACACACCAGGACTGAAATATGTGCCTCATGTCCAGCAGTCGTCGCTAAATCATCCGGTTCTCTGTGCCAAAATCTATCCCACAATCCTCTCACCCTGCCCGGCCGGAGGTGTATTCATTTGAATGGTCCAACTGTGAAACGCTAACACAGTTGTTGCTGCTTTTGGAGTTCAACCAGTTTTTCACGTTCTGGACTTACACTCCCGTTGCGACCTCAAGAGACTTCCTAAAAATGAATCGGTTGGTATTTAAGTGTTGGAGAAGTAAATTCACTCGTGGATTGAGAGTCTCTGGAGCCATATGCTCCCTGAGTTTCAGGGCTAACTAGCTGGCGGGCTAGCTTACAGCAGCGGCCCGGGTAGTTCCTGTGAACCTCTCCGTGTGTCTTTGATAGTTCAGCTAACAGGAGACGTACGGGTGACATTAGCTGACTTTTAACGTGTGTATGCAAAACATGTCATTCCTATTAAACACGGGGAAGTATCCCCTTATGTATAATCCTCATTAAGTGAGATTTATGACTTCTGGTGCTCACCTAACTTAGCTAATGCTCGTACCGTGGTAGAGCAAAAGGCAACGCCTGTTACCTCCAATGTTAGTTTTGTTTATCTCATTTCAATGTTCTCTTTTATGCTCTTTTTATGATCGCACTGCAGCATCCCAGAGCACATGCTACAACTTATGTAACAAGCCAACCTGTAGCTAAGCTGAAATGCTGCAGTATGTGACAGTAACTATTCAACCAAGGAGGTTTTATAATGTACATTTGTTTGTCCAACAGGGTCCCTAAAGTATGTGGCAGCTGGGAAGCATGAACTGGGAGGCATGTCCGGCTAAGTGAACCAGTATAAAACCAATGGCTTTCTGCGGTCCTGTCTGCAACTGTCTGCTGCAAAGAACATGAAGCAGGTATGACAGCAAATACCAGGGCTTATTGTGTAAATAAAAGGGCAGTTGTGTGTTAACCCTCCTGTTATGTTGCGGGTCAAATTGACTCTTTTTAAAGTCTATTTTATGCAAAATATGCCTTCCAAATCAGCTAAATGCAGCATAAAAATCTGGGCAGCATGTGACAGAAGAGGTGTCTTTATCAACAACACTTAATAGTTTGGTTTAGTTTATTATTCATCGTGTCATGCACCGAAAAGGTGCCCAGCCAATATGGACTTGTTACAATGTCATTTAGCAGATGCTTTTATCCAAAGCGACGTACATACGAGAACAAGAACAACACAAGCAGAGATCTAGACAAGAGGAAACAAGATCAGTAAGAGTAACAAAGTGCTTCAAGTCAATTTATGTGCAGGTACTGCCAAGCAGTGTAAAGGCAATGCACAAAAGTAAGTAAGGATTTTTTGTTTGTTTGTTTTTTTAAATAAAATAAGGAACATCTACAATGAAGCAACCAAACCATTTAAGACCTTCCATTATCATCAACAATTAACATCACCACAATAATGACCAGTGTACCAAGTGCTGGGTTACTCAAGAGCTGAACACTGACTTACAAGACACTACAAAAACAAAACAAAATAGGAGTAACAACATAAGAAGAAAAAGAAAAAGAACAGTTACCATAATGCACGTGTCCAGCAATGACCTTAAGTAATTAAAAAGCACAGTGGTACACTTAAGATATTTGACAGTGACAGCAACTAAATCAGACATACAGTGTTCTCCTACACTGCTGAATAGCATTTAATACACTTTTTGTTTAAACAGGTACTGAAGTCTATCTATATCAGACATGCAAAACAAATCAGGACAGTTTTTCGGTATTTTGTTGAAAAGGAGGCACCTGAGATCATGATATAATGGACAGTAGAATAAAAAGTGCATTTCATTTTCAACTTCCTCCAGATCACACAAGGAACACTTTCTCTCCTCCTCTGGAACAGAGTGGAAGTGACCTGTTTCTAATGCCAGAGGAAGGATACCACATCTCAGCTGAGCACAGACAGACCTCTGAGCTCTGGTTAGGTTTAGAGTGACATAAAGCTCTGGCTGATATTTTTTCATTAAAAAAATGAAATAAACCAAAATCTATGTCCATGTAAAACGATTGTATTTATATTTAGGGTTGTCCAATGTACATTTAAAAAGTTTTAACATTAATTTTAATGAAAAATGAGTGAGTTATCCTCATTGAACCATGATCTGTGAGATTTAAAGAACACCAATTGACTAAGTCTTGATTTAAATGGTCAGTAATGGAGTTAAAAATTAGATCTGATTGGGATTTTTTGGGGTTCTCACACTTTTGGATGATTGAATATGCACTGGGTCAAATTGGCCCAGGAACATTATTGCTGTTCAAGAGAAACTAACATAACAGGAGGGTTAAAGTGTGGTGACTGTAAAGTGCAGTTCAGTGGTATTGTAGTAGTAGACATTGTAGTAGTGGCCTCATCCCCTATCCTTTTGTTTTAGGTGGATGTTGTAAATAAGGAAGAATTAGATAAAGAAAGGTGAGTCTTTGATCCACATCTGTGGGTTTGATCTAATTATAATCAATCACTCACTATCTGTGTCCCATGGACCATCCCTCTCTGTCACTGGATCAATAAGGCACCTCTCCATTACCATTATCACCTTGTCTGTGGCTTTGAATTGTATAGTTTTCATCAAAATCAAATCAGTTTCGCGTCTGATCCACTTCCCTCCTTGACAGATTTCAAGTCCAATACGGCCCATCACACAGCCCAGGCAAACTGAAGCGAGCGTCATCTATCAAGAGGAAGGGTTGTCCAGTGGTGGAGGCTGGCTTGAAGCTGCTCCGCAAAACATCCGATGTAGGCTTTGCCCGTAATCACGGCATGGCCAACAAAGAAAATGAGCTGACGTGCTCCGATGATGTGCGGGGCATGCACTACAATGACAACTGCGGGCTCCCTGTGAACTCTGCAGAAGCCTCCAAGATGGCAGGGGCCAGCTCCAAGTATGGCGACTTTACCGAGGTGAGGTCACTTTAAAAACTTTTGCTGTGATGTGGTAAATAATCACCTCTTGGGGAAAAGAATCAGACTGATTTCCTTTGCTTTGTGTACAGCTGACAAAGGACCATGAAGCTATGACTCACGTCCTTTTCGGGAGGAATCTGCGACTAAAAGTGGCACAGACACTATGGCGGAGAAACGCTTGTGAGTTAGTGGCCTACCTAATCAGGTAAAACATTGACCTCTGACACTTTGGTAGTTTAAATCCAGTCTTCATTTTTGTGAGATGTTTCATCCTTGATTGTTTTTTATTTTCCCAGAATTCAAGACACAGGGGTGCTGCTTGACTGCTTACCTGTCCTAACAAACAAGTAAGTCTCACATGGCTGCTCCTCAGTAAAATACCTTCACCTGGTATGATGAGACTTTGATCTGCAAACCTGTGCTGAACAAGAGAAGCAGGCCTAACTAGAGCTACAGTTTAGAATAATTAATCTGTGAGTTCTCTTTCAATCTGAAATCACCTAAAAGTAGTCGAAAATGCCCATCAGGAATATTTTTTAAGTTTATTCTGGGGATTTTTAGGTGTTTATTACAAGGAAAGAACAGTGGATGGAGAGGAGAGAGAAGGGCTGTAGGTTGGAAATGAGCCTGGGCCGCCTGCTTGGAGTACTATAGCTTCTGGGTACAAGGGGCACATGATTTAACCACTAGACCAAACCAGCGTCCTCCCCTAGCATACATTTTGAGAGTCCAAGGTGATGTAGTGAAACAACACATTTTTGGTTGACCAGATATTTTAAAATGTGAACATGTAGAAGTCAGACTGACACAAAACAGAGGAGCTTCACCCACCTAGTATTTAGATTTTTGTTTTATACTTTATTGTGTCAATATTATACATACATGAGATGCATTTCTTACAGGTTCAAACTTTTTAACACAACATTTTTTTTGAAATTGTGTGACCCTCCACCCATACAAAATCAGAAAGCAAATAATATAAAAATATAAGATAGAAAGAAAAAAGAAAAGAAAGGTATATAGAAATAATCAAAACTAAGATTTACATAAATAAATGTATGAACAACCCAACAATACCCTTTTTGCCTATGCCCCCTTTTATGGTTATTTAATATTTTGATTTTTGGTTAATTGGTCTTCAAAGTTACCTCTAGATGAAGGTAAACCATCAGCTGTTTTAGCTCTAAATGACCAGATTTCTTACATTCTTGTTGCATTTATTCATTTCAATAAAGCGCTTCAATTAAATTCACCTTACCCTTACATTATGAAATAAGAACCCTCTCTCTTCTCTGTATTTTTCTTACTTTTTCTCACATGAATGATCGTCATCTTATCTCTTTTGTTGTCTTGTTCTCTTGTTCCTCTTCAGCCTTCAAACTGAGGCACCATGTTTGTCACTTGGCTGCTGCGTCGACCTCATGCCCCTGGTGAAAGTGATTCTCGCAAGTAAATACGAAGAGTAAGTGTCACTTTGGAGCATCACACACATGCTCAGTTGAATTAAAGGAGATGGAATTTTCTGTTTAAGCCTTAAAGAGCATTCACCACTCCTCCAAGAGGCTTCAGGATAATAAAGCGATGAAGCCTATTGGATGAGTGATGAAGCGTCTTCAACATGCATTTATATTTTAGAAGTACTGTGCTAAATTTTTCATGTCAGGAAGTGACAAAGTCATTTGCTGTATCTTTTCTTCTTCTGCAGACACTTAACAGTGGGTTTACACTGGGTTCAATCCGTCATCAAGAAATGGTGGCCAGAACTTTCCAAGAATGAGAAAAGACTGCGGGACAGTTGTTCAGAAGACAGGTGAGCATTCTTAGCCCTCTCTTTTTTCACTATATGTAAATCTTAAACATGCATTCAATTTAAAATATACTCTAAATGCTGATAGCTGGCACAGTTGAAAGATAAAAGACACTCAGACACACAAGTTCTTCCCACAATGTAACAATAAAAGGGTGTGTTAGGACTCTATAGCCTCTAGCGTTTTGCACTCCTTTTTGTATAAAGATTCTGTTTGTTCATTTCAGGAATATAGAAGTCATGAAGCAGCGGCTAAAGGACTTGTGGAAGGAAGGAGCCCGCTTATGTTTGGTTCCCGGATCTACAGGAGAACTGGCAAAGGTGAGAAGGCGGCTCCTATTAGAGGGATTATCAGGGATTTGATTTCCTGATGCTGTTTGCTGTGAAAGCTTGGTCAGCGCTTGAAAAGTTGCAGGTAATAGTTTTCAAGTTGAATTAATCAGCTCTTCACAACGTGGATTAATCAAATCTTCAGTCCAGCTTCATCTGGGTCACCCGTGTGCAGGTTTTCATGAAGGGAAAAATGCATTTTTTAAATTCTTACTGAGCACACATTTTGTCTTTGTACACCTGTACGCTGCTGTCACAGGTAGGTCAACTCCTTTGCAATTGCACATTTGCATAATTTACTTCCTTGTGATAGTTTAAAATTAACTTTATGCTCCAAAGATACTTGTAACAGAGCTGTATCACTGGATAATGCAGGTGCTGTTTCTGTTTGCTTCCACCCTGTGTTGATTTTGGTTGGACAAAGCCAACCACTCCCATCCGAGGGAAAAAAAACACCGTACTCTTATTAGCAGACACATCACATCCTGCTTCCAAGTCAATAAACATCCAAATGAAAGTCATTTCATATTTAGTATTCAACAAAGTCATCCAGCATGTTTTTATGCTTATTATCAGGACAAATCATGGAAATATAATAGCTGCAGTGATAGTCTGAATACTTGTTTTCTTTGTGTGTAACATTATGTCTAACAAAGACTGTCTTCATCTATACATGCTATGAAAATGACTTATTGGTTATCTCTTGTTCATGTTGCAGGCCATCGAGGCTTATCTATCACAGCTGCCCTGACAGATGTCCGCGCAGCACTCCGAGGATGTGACCACTACTGCCGGATCATGGCTGTGTTTTGAACTGATAATGATTCCACAGAAATGGACTGGTTCGTTTTGTTTTTTTTGTTGCCACTTAAACTCTCACTGGGACTGAACTCGAGAATTCAGACGACTCCCCTCAGTTAGAGCTGGAGACTCTTCAGGAGGGCCGGGAGAGCCGTTTTTTTTGCAAATACAAAAAAATGAAAGAGAAAAGAAAACGAACACAGCAAATGACTGCTTCACATTGAAGTGGACCGTCTCGTGACGGGGCTCATTTACTGGACCTCCATGAGACGGGGTGTTACGTCGCTCTATGAAGTGCCAAGCTCTTTGTCTCTCACTACATCACCCTTTGCCATTGAATGCAAATGCACTTGTTGATGTTACGAATGCTCCGATGTCTTGATGTTGTTTTGCACCTGGGTCCCCTGGAATCAGGAACTTGAATCTACAGCAGTCTTAAGTTATTAGTGCTCCTCTTGTTTTCATTTTGCCTCTTCATTTGACTGTATCATGTAAAGTGTAAAAACAAGTGATTCTTTTAATCTTCTTTTAAATAAATTTGATAAAAATCAAACAGGAAGTCTTTCATGCTTTATCGCAATTAAGAATGCAACTACATGTCATGATGGGACTGGCCTGTTACTTCCTAGAGATAAGATGATGTCTGTCAGGGAAAGCTAAGAAAACAAGAAAAATCCAAGTTAATAACAATCAGAATATAATTGCTATTTCCTTGGGAATATCCATTGGAAGTGGTCAAACAAGTTTTCCAATGTTTCAATTTCAATGTGCTTTTATATATTTTTATTTTTTAATCAAACCTTTATCATTAAAATACATTTCGATATACAGGAGGAAACGTGATTTGAAAAATCTAATGGACTTAAGAAAAATGGTAGAGAACTAGAGGTGATGCAAAGATATGTATAATACATCAAACACGGTATAAATCAACAGTTTTCAAAGGCTATTTTTATTTATTTTGAGATCACTTTACTGTCAGGCGTGATTTCAGGGAGATTCATGCAGAAATAACTGAATTTGTAGGAGAAAAGAAAGAAGTCCCATTATGCATTTGATCACTAATCACAATAAAATATTTTTTATTTTTTTGAATTAAGAAATACTGTAACGACTGAAGAGGATCAGACCACTGAAAAAAAAAAAAAAAATTAAGGTCAATTTTTTTTTATCAAAATTTTTTTTATTATGAGAAGAAAATTCAGAATTCTTAGATTAAATCTGGATTTTTTTTCTAAAAATTCTGACTTTAATCTCAGAATTCTGACTATTCTCAGAATTTTCAAAATTCTGATTTAAATCTCAGAATCCTGATTTTTTTTCTCAGAATTATCAAAATTCAGACTTTAATATCAGAATTCCGCTCTATTCTCAGAATTCTCAAAATTCTGACTTCAATCTCAGAATTCTGACTATTCTCACAATTCTCAAAATTCTGACAATCAGAATTCTGACTATTCTCACAATTCTCAAAATTCTGACTCTAATCTCAGAATTCTGACATTTTCAGAATTCTGACTGTTCTTAGAATTCTCAAAATTCAGACTTTAATCTCAGGATTCTGACAATTCTCAAAATTCAGACTTTAATCTCACAATTCTCAAAATTCGGACTTTAATCTCAGAATTCTCAAAATTCGGACTTTAATCTCAGAATTCGGACTTTAATCTCAAAATTCTGACATTCTCAGAATTCGGACTGTTCTTAGAATTCTAAAAATTCGGACTTTAATCTCAGAATTCGGACTTTAATCTCAGAATTCTGACTTTAATCTCAGAATTCAGACTTTAGTGTCAGAATTCTCAAAAATCTGACTTTAATCTCAGAATTCTTAAAATTTGGACTTTAATCTGAGAATTCTGAAAATTCGGACTTTAATCTCAAAATTCTGACTTTAATCTCAGAATTCTCAAAATTTGGACTTTAATCTCAGAATTCGGACTTTAATCTCAAAATTCTGACATTCTCAGAATTCTGACTGTTCTTAGAATTCTAAAAATTCGGACTTTAATCTCAGAATTCTCAAAATTCGGACTTTAATCTCAGAATTCGGACTTTAATCTCAGATTCAGACTTTAGTGTCAGAATTCTCAAAAATTTGACTTTAATCTCAGAATTCTAAAAATTTGGACTTTAATCTGAGAATTCTCAAAATTCGGACTTTAATCTCAAAATTCGGACTTTAATCTCAGAACTCGGATTTTAATCTCAGAATTCGGACTTTTCTCAGAATTCTCAAAATTCGGACTTTAATCTCAGAATTCGGACTTTTTCTTTAGAATTCTGACTTAAATCTCAGAATAATATATATATATATTTTTAATTGGACTTTAATTGTGTTATCCTTATTCTCTTCCGTACTGAAACAACTCAACCTAAAAGCCTTACATCTTTTTGTAAAGCCATTCCTACTAGATTTCTACTTTTCATACTGTACGTCAGGCACACTGTAGTGTAAACGTCCGTTGGTACAATAAAGTTTTTTTGAAGTGACGTCATTCTCCGCAGAGACAGCTGATGTGCCGAGTCTTCCGCTCCTCTCCCAAACTGCTCCTGAATACATGTTGACGAACATACAGTTAGAGACGGTTTTGTAAATTCATAAATACACAGTCGACATGTGTCAGAGGGACAGAATCCCGCTGCTGGGGGCCTTCTTCCAGGCTCTGCTCGTCGTGGCGTTGGGTTTCACGGACATGGAGCCGGGGCCTGGTGCAGGTGTATCCACGCAGCCGAACGGAGATCGCTTCAAAATCGAGGGCAGAGCAATAGTCCCTGGGATTAAAACACAGGACTGGGTCTCCATGGCCCGGGTCTTGGTGGAAGGGGAAGAATACGTTGGATTTTTAAGGTGAGAAACAACCAAAAGTGATAACCGCTAGCTAGCTTGTTAGCGAGGCTTGATAGCATTAGCATACTGGGCCAGTTTGCCTGTCTGTAGCATACGGCAGCTGCTGTCGGCAGATGGGAGCTCCGAACTGTCCTAACTCATTTACAGCTTAGACGTTTCGGATGCGACTCATTCCAAGTGGGGCAAACACATGGCTTTATATGATTCAATCCCTCTCACTGTACCCGGTTTACTGGTAATTTGATTATGGGCTCTAGTGTCCGGCCTTTGGTGTCGTAGTATCTGTTTCCAAAACAAACCCCGGCAGCAATAAGAGTATCAGTGATCAGTCAGGGACCAGGGTAACACTCAGGCAGAGAGCACAACAAAGAAAGGGCTGTCAGAAGCGACATGATCACATTTACTCTCTATTTTTAATACAGTAATTCAAGGGGTCTGATTTGGATGTGTCTTTAGATACACTGACACATTTAAATCCGGTGGTGTTGTATAATCCCAAGGCCTACTGTGAAATACTGATGTAAATCATCCATGATGATGGGCGATTTTTTAAAAAGCTACATTGATTGACTGCATTCTTATTTAATGTGAAGATACAGTTGAAGATGGTGCGTTAATCTTGTACAGTAGATCTGCAAGATACAAGAAAATATGCTAAAGGAGAGTGATAAATAGATGCTAAAGACTATATTTGCTAGAACTCATAGTTGTTAAATTTATATACTGTACGTCATGCTCTACACAATACCTGTGTTTGCAACATGCTGCTCCCAAATTCAAAATAAATCCATAAAGCTATTTTTGTAAACCCTAAGTTAGCTCCAGTTCATCTGAGGTCAGCTGATTGCTATCTTTGACCTTATCTGACTCCTTTAGGACAGGGGTTCACATCTTTTCAGGCCGCGACCCCCAAAATGTAGTGTGCCAAAGACTTGTAACCCCCACTGTACCTGGAAGAGGTTCAATGTTGCCTCATACTTCAAAATGAGTTTACCTACATGCACATGTGTGCTGCTGTGAATTGACCAGCTCTTACTGATCCTTTTGTTAATGAACTGTTAGCTAACCCTACCTCTGACTTTAGGAGTCATCTGGCAACAAAGAAAGGCAAAAAACTAATGCATTTTACTTATTTGCAGGGTTTTATTTAAAATGTAACTACCATTTTTGTCTATATTTTTACACTAATGGGTAAAATAAGCAAATTTGGATTGCTTAAACAAAAATTAAAAATCAGGAAGACAAATTGTGACCCCCATTTGTTGTCCCGTGGCCTCCCGGGGGGGTCCCAACCCACACTTTGGGAACCCCTGCTTTTGAATAGTGTTAAAGCATGGCCATCACACCTGGGTGTCCATCCAGTTGTTGAAATCAATGCATGTTGAGTGAGAAAGCAAAAGGTTATTTTATTTTATTTTATTAATTGCAATGAGTTCAGACTTTCACAGTGTTTATTGCAAATGCTTTTATCATTATAATGAAATTTATTTATGTGCACAGTTGTGTTGTTTTGTACTAGTGTCTGTTATAATATTGAGTCAGTCAGGGCACATTTCACTGTTAAATGCCATTCAATGCAGCATTTCTGCAAACTGAAGCTTTCAAATGAGTTACACTATATATTTTTTGGCCATAATCCTCAATGTTAATATTTTCCAACTTGTTTCGACTGAGAAAAAATACATATATTGTTTTCTAACAAATGTCTGAGCAGTTAAGTTTCACTAGTAGTCAAAACAACCTAATAATGGACCTACAACACAAGGTCAGACTCACAATAGATGACAATAGTTATTGAAAGCCTGTATCTATCAATACTGTTGATGGGTTGATGTCATTGTTCTATTCTACCTGAAAATGTCACCACAGCTAAGTCAACACGACTTTCTCCCTGACCGCAATAAACCACTCTCAAGTGCAGTTCTCATTTCTTCTCTACTTACAGAACCGATGGAAGCTTTGCCGTGAATGACGTCCCCTCAGGATCCTACGTTGTGGAAATCGTCAGCCCTAACTATAGATTCGAAGCAGTACGTGTTGACATCACATCCAAGGGTAAAATGAGGTAAGGCCAACGAGAACTAGAAGGAAAAAAAAAACAATAACACAGCAAGTTCCCTTTTGATTGAGCCAGCCTTGTGTGTTTTCAGCATGCCATTTGAAGGCAATTTCCCCCCTCAAAGTAATCTTGTGTCATTTCACAGGGCCCGTCTGGTGAACTTCATCAAGACTTCAGAAGTGATTCGTCAGCCGTACCCCCTGCAAATCAGAGCAAGTGGCCCTCACAGCTACTTCATGAAGAGAGAAACCTGGGGCTGGACGGACTTCCTGATGAACCCAATGGTAACAGAGAGAAAGTTGATGTTGTTCTTGTGAGGCTTAATGTGTGTGATTAATAATCTGAGGAGGAAAGAAACAAAATCCAGAAGGGTCAGATGTGTTTGGATTGTTTTTAGTAAAAGTTGAGTCACCAGCCTCACCTTGAGCTTATTTCTTTATTATTAGACAGTTTCCATGTGGTGTGCAGGACTCTGGAGGAAGAGCTAACCCAATATTTGCATGTCTGAGTCTGCTATCAAAAGCTGCTTAGCTGTCAAACCAGCTGCAGTTACACGCTGCATTTTTGAGGGTTGGTCAAATATGTCTTTACCACAGAAGTCATGAAGAAATTTGATCTAATTCTTTGTAGACTTTGTAGCAGAATCTAGACCATTTTATATAAGCTGAATCCAAGCGTGAAAGACATCTCGGTGCTTTTACCTTCCTCCACCCAATGAAGCAAAAGGCATTTCCTCTGTAACAGACCCAGGATCTGTTAAGGCAAGCTACAGGTCCTGACAGTGCTAAACTATCTACCATACCACTTTGCCCCTAATGGCCCACACACCCTGATCGTGGAACTAACCGCTCACATCCTATCCCTTTACTAGGGTGTGAAGTGTGACTGGGCCAGAGTCCCACCCCCACTTGGTTGTGCTGTATGCTCTACCTCCCCTTACTCTCTTATTCTCATGAGGGGAAAGGAAGGGAGAGGTAGAGAGGTGTCAAAAAGAGGACAGGGAAGTCAGAGCCAGGGCAAGAGGTCTGTTTGAGTTGGAGCTCAACCTCCTTGAGTTAGGCTGTATGCTCTACCTTCCCCAACTCCCTTATTTTCATGAGAAAGGAGAAGAAAGGAAAATGAGATGGCAGGAGAAGAGTCTTGGTAGAAAAACACAGGAAAGGCAGAGCCAGGGCAAGAAACCTGTTTGGGTTAGAGCTCACCCCCCTTGAGTTAAGCTGTACGATCTACCTCCCCCTACTTTCTTATTCTCATGAGGGAAGGGGATAGTCTGTAGAGAGATATCAAAAAGAGGACAGGGAAGGTAGAGCCAAGGCAAGAAGCCTGTTTGGGTTAGAGCTCACCCTTCTTGGGCTAGGCTGTACGCTCTACCTCCCTCTACTCTGTTATACTCATAAGGGGAGAGGAGAGTCTGTAGAGCAGTGCCAAAAAGAGGACAGAGAAGTCGGAGCCAGGGCAAGAAGCCTGTTTGGGTTAGAGCTCACCCTTCCTGGGCTAGGCTGTACGCTCTACCTCCCTCTACTCTCTTATACTCATAAGGGGAGAGGAGAGTCTGTAGAGCAGTGGCAAAAAGAGGACAGAGAAGTCAGAGCCAGGGCAAGAAGCCTGTTTGGGTTAGAGCTCAACCCCCTCTATTTAGGCTATACGCTCTACCTTCCCCTACTCTCTTATTCTCATGAGGGGAGAGGAGAGTCTGTAGAGAGAAATCAAAAAGAGGACAGGACAGGGAAGGGAAGGCGAAGCCAAGGCAAGAAGCCTGTTTGGGTTAGAGCTCAACCCCCTCGAGTTAGGCTGTACGCTCTACCTCCCCTTACTCTCTTATTTTTCAGAGGGGAGAGAGGAGAGAGAAAACAGAGCGATGTTGAAAAAAGAACAGGAAAGGCAGCACCATGGCAGGAAGCCTGTTGATACTACAGCTCACCTCTGCTGGGTTAAACTGCACACTCTGCCTCCCTCAGACTCTCCTCCCCCTGTTTAAGATGTTGAGTCAGCATTTACAATATGGCGCCTGCCTCAGTAGAGAGGTGTCAGAAAGAGGACAGGAAATGCAGAGTCATGGCAGGAAGCCTGTTTGAGCCAGAGCTCTGGATGTTGTGTTTTTAGATCTGTGTCTTAATCACTGGTCTGTGTTCCTCCTGCAGGTTATGATGATGGTTCTGCCCCTGCTGATCATTGTTCTGCTACCCAAGGTGGTCAACACCAACGACCCAGAAATGCGGAAGGTAAGAAATCATCCTTATCTCCAATATATAGTCAGATAATGATTGATTGGGGCATATTGGATGGTGTCTCTTTGTAGTTCTAGCCTTTCTTTTTTGTGTGTTGAGGTGAAAGCAGCTTCATCATAGGCTGTTAAAATCAGAATACAGTCCATCCACTGCCTTCAAACCTCAATTTCTCTCTCTCCTCATGTCTCTTCTTTCTTCTTTCCAGGAAATGGAACAGTCAATGAACATGCTGAACCCCAACCCCGAGCTTCCAGACGTCTCCGAGCTCATGACCAAGCTCTTCTCCGGCTCCAAGGGCTCCAGCAAGGCAAGCAGCAGCAGCAAAGGCACCAGGCCAGCTGTAAAGAGGAGGTAGTACTGTACACGTCTCCTCAATCTGCCTGAAGAAGCTCGAGTTATGCCATAAAAAGCAAGATTTTTAAGTGTCATTTTTTTCCCCCTCTGGGTCTATTGTACAGTTTTCTTTATTGATAGATGTTTTGAGCACATCTTGATTTCTTATATGCTGGTGGAAACTAAGAAAACATGAGATGTTTTTCATACTGCACTGATAGAAATTTCCCTGCAAAGACAGTTCCCCTTAATTTCTCTCTATTCTTCCTTCTTCATGTGGCTCTTCTTACTCATCAACCTTTTCTGTGCTAACCCTCTGCCGTGCATTTTTTTCCACTGCTGCTAATTCCACTACCTGAAAGAGAACATATATTCAGAGACTTCCTTGGTTCTTTTTGGATATCAGTAATATGACTGTGAATAAAGATTAATTGAATTTTAAGACTGATAAATTCTTATTTAAAAAAAGCTTAGATAAATAAAATCCAATGCTATATAACAACTGTGTTTTTTTATTTCAGATCCTCTTTATGTTTGAGAATGAACACATAGCCTTGTCATTTTATGGTTTATTGTGTGGCTGTGTGTAACATACTGTACATGATGTGCCTAAGGTGTATAAATTAACATGGTGATCAAGGGCAGTTCAAAGGATGAAAGAGCTGTGTGCTTTCTTTCGATATAACTAGATTGTAACTGGCTTAATTTTAATAAAGCGGACAATCAAGTCCATATAAAAGTCTTAATAAACTGTGTTTGTGATAAATGTCCTCAGTTACTGTACAGCAGTACGATTCTTGAAGGAGCAACCCCAACTAAACATCTTTTTTCTGGGGTTTTCTGGAGCCATAGCCACGTCACACGTCGCCATCAGAGCCGGCTGTTCTCACGACTTCAGATTGCGCTAGCACGAACTTTCCCTCACAACAACAAAGATGGCGGACAACAACAGCTTGTCTCCTCGGCCGACCACTGCTTTGCCTTGGAATCCATTAGTCTTCTTTTGTCGCTGCAGAACAATCCGTGACGTCATCCATCTTTTTTCTGGAGCGCTGTTTTGAGGCTAATCGTCGACTGCAGCCATATTGCTTCTGTCGAGCGATTGTGACGTAAAGAGGCGGGCTTTGAGCCTCCTAGCCAACAGCTACAGTGTTCCCACCTGTCAATCAAGTCAGCTGTGTCTCTCATTGGAAGACTCATAATCTCAATATCTTCGAAATTGCCGCATTAGAAAAAAAGTTCTCCCCCCTACAGTGTGTGCTGTTTGAGAAATGATCTATCCAGACTACACTTGCTTTTTGTACCAGGCTGTAGACATGTTTATTTCTGCTGTGAAGATCTGCTTTTTTGAATTGGTGTGTATGTGGTTTCTGGTACTTCTGGAGCCAGCCTCAAGCGGATCCTCGATGAACTGCAGTTTTTAGCACTTCTGCATTGGACTCACATTTTTAGTCAGGAGGTTGCTGCTTGGTTTTTGATCATGGCAACCCCGCCTCTCACCCCTGACGTAAGCAGTTCGCAGTTCTACACCAGCAAAGAGTTGAAGCCGCTCTGGAACCAGTTTTCCCGTCCGGGAGCCGGTTAACTCTCAGTCGAAATACGAAAAAACGGTTCTCAATTGAGCGCCGGCCCTGAAACTGCCTCAGTCGAAAAGGGGTATCTGGCTATTGTCTTACCTGTTGACACATCAACTCACTGCTGGTATTATTTGTCCTTGATGTCAAGAAGACGTCCTTAGAGTGCTCTGCATGAGTCATAAAAGATTGATCTCCATGATAACAGAGCAAACTCCAGCTGCTGGTGAAGGCTATGTTTTTACGCTTCAGTCCTCAAAAAGGAGGATCAAAGAATATTTGAAGGCATGGTGTCAAAACCTCTGACGTTGCCCCTCGACCGATCTTATTGGTTTTAAGAAGATTAAAGATCCATCAAATCAGAGAAGCTGAAAAGGTGCATTTGGCTTTTATTGCCTCCAGCTGATGTCTCCCCATGGAGGCTGTGTGCAGACACTATCCTGATCTGCCTGAGGATGTTGCAAACAAGTATTATTAAGCGCCTGTGAGGAGTTTTTAGCTGGTTATGATAAAGACTGAAATGAATGTTTCTGCCTCCATATGACCTACAAAAGAAACAAGACTATCACTGATGACTTGCTATTTCTATACTCTAGTTTTTAATGTCTGTACAATAAATGCTGCAGGAATCAGACAAGATGATTTACAGCACACTGGAGAAGCAGCTTTTTTATATTTTCCATAACAAAGTTTCTCAGTGAGAGTTCGTTTTGACTGTTGAATATCACAGGACAGAATTTTTTTATTTTTTATTTTACTTTTTTAAGTTATATTTGTGGGCTTTTACACCTTTATTTGGAGAGAACAGGACAGTGGATAGTTGAGGAAACTGGGAGAGAGCAGCGGAATGGTATGTGGGAAGAGGGCTGCAGGCTGAAATTGAGCCCTGGCTGCCTGCTTTATGGGCGAGCAACTTAACCATTAGGCCAAGCCCTAATGGGTTTTGTGCTTAAAAACACTACTTTTGTGGAGCCGGTGGCCTAGCAGTCTAAGCGCGCCCAGAGGCCATAGTCCTCACCGCAGAGGTCACCAGTTCAACTCCCGGCCACAACCATTTGCTGCATGTCTTCTCCCACTCTCTACTCCCCACAGTTCCTGTCTCTCTTCAGCTGACCTATCCTTAAAGGCAAAAAAGCCCAAAAATACAACTTTTGAAAAAAATAAACCCATTACCTCAACATGTACTGTACTACATAGGAAAAAACATCAGGTGTACAGCGTTGTCAATGGCGGCACCAAAAGTGACCAACCAGAAACTCCTCACAGGGACTGAAATGACTGCGAACATGCGTGTTGAAAATACAAACTGACATCAGATGTAATGTCCATACTTATTTTTTTCCCTCAACTGTTAAACATGTTGCATCTGATCACTGGTAAACTTGTAAACTTTGTAAAGGTGTGCTTTCTTGGCCACACCTCCCTAACACAACATATTTTGATCTCAAAGGATGTTTAGATTCTGGTAAAATGAAAGTCACATTTATTAAAAGTTTGCTAAAATTAACTTATTTTCTTCCTTTTTTTGGATAAAAAACATGTGTGTGTGGGTGGCTTTTACACCTTCAGTATAGAGAGGAGAGGACTGGATAGAGCAGGAAACCAAAAGAGAGTGGGGGAATGACATGTGACAGGGGGCTGCAGCCTGGAGTCAAACCCTGGCTGCTCACTATATAGGCACGCCACTTAATCATTAGGTACAAATCTGAGCCCAAAATTAACATTTTAACATAATACACCTTCTCATATACGGTAAGACATAAAATGATGAGAAATTGTAAGCAGTCCCAGACCAAAAAGTGTTGGTAACACTGCTTGAAACAAGTTTTCTCACCGCCAGCAAATGTCATTATAAGATTAAAATTCCCAAAAAAAGTGAAGGAAATATTTTCAGGTATGCCACCTTAACTGGATTTACCCCAAAGCTCTTTCATTATATGATAAAAGCTATAAAAAAAAAGGTCATGTATTGATACTTTAAAGGGATAGTCCGAATTTTTAAAGAGGAGTGGTACGAGTTTCATATCAACAGGGGATGCTGGTCAGCTCAGATTTTTGCTGTTGAGAAACTGACTGGTGAACCTCTTGAAAACACACTTGCATCAGAGTGTCGTGATGCAGAAATGTTAACACAGACCGGGGGGACCTCTGATCACCTCAGGGATGTCTTTTCCACACTTAGCAACAGTCATGCTTTCTCATACATGTGGTGTTGATTTTATTTCTCAGATATCAGAGCAGCTAATCATTTGAAACATTCTTAAAGAAGACTTTACAAACACAAATCAGGTTGGAGTCAGACTGGATGTTGAAAATGTTCATGTCGAGTTTGTATTTGAAGTTCATTATCAGTACACTCAGTAGACTCACCTTCACAGAACTGCACAGACCAACAATGAGCACAGATTCACTCACAAAGCACTTTTGGCCTCTGAGCAGGACAGAAGGCACAGAGTTTAGAGAGTTAACATCCGACGTTACATCATTCAAAGACAGAGAAGTGCAATAATTTACAACAGCAGCACTCGTCCATCAGAGACAAGTTGCTTCAAATACCATGTGTCCAAGTTTGTTTTTTTAAGAGTTATATGACAGGAAGAGGTGTGAGCCATTAATAATCAATGTTATGTGAAACTAATGCAACTGAAATGTACTGATTAGCCCTTGAACACAACATCAACTTTGATTTGCAAAAGCCAACAAAAGAGAAAACATTCAATCAACACTGATATACACAAAGCAATCTACATTTACAATTCGTGATGTGTCAAATCCAACATTTTCAGTGAAAACTGGTATTTTATACTCTAAATTACTTTGAACTGTGCAAGCCTAAGATAAGTCCTTTATATACAGTGCATGTGAAGAGTAGAATAAAGAAGAATATTTGAGGTTTGAAGGACAGGTCCAGAGTTTTTACCCACATGATTTTACAGTTTATACATGAATTCATCGTTCTTCTCCTCTCCATTCACCCTGAAAAGTTCTTTATATCATGACTCCAGTGTCAGACTGAGTGCTCTTAGTTATCGATTCAAATTTTCACAGCGTATCAAACAGCATGCACACTAAAGGATGTGAAATATAAGAAATGTACTGGCATGAGGTTGTTAGTCCAACACCCATGTCATTGCTGCATCCCTGTTCCTGTTTTAAAGGCATGCACTCAGGGTGTAATTGATTACCCAGGTTCCCCATTGCCTTGTGTTTACTCAAAATACAACATGGAGATAGGAAGGAAAAGCAAACACAGTGCTTTATTGCATCTGTGTCGAAGATAACAGAATGGACAGAGTTAATGAACAGGAAAATCATCAAAGGGACTTTTATCTCTGAAAGAGTACAATATGTACGATTCATTTAATAAAGTTAAAGCTCCTGTGAGGAATGTTGAGCCGCTTATGAAACAGACTGTTATTAATACTGATGTCCCTTTTATGACTTTGAAACACAAACAAGACAATCAGCGACAAGATGGATGAACTATATATTGTATTTTTCTAAACCTGAAACAGCTGCTGCTGGGTAGGTTTCACTGAGATGTGACGAGGTGATCGATAGCACACTGACGAAAACAAACTTTTTTATGTTTCCATGTCAAAGATTCTCAAAGCCAGATAAATTTGACTGTGGAAATTAGCAGGAAGAGATTTTTTGTGGAAAGAAAGTACTTATACATGTACAAGACAAAGTCAAATAGGCAATACCACTTTGTCCACAGGGGGCGCCAAAACTGACACAAATTAAATGTTCTGTACAGAGGCTCTAAGTGTAGATCACTTTGTAGAAATCTTTTCTTTCAACTTTGGTGTATATTTATTCTATATTTCTTAAAAGTTGAGCATCAATAGACAAACCATAGGGACACAGATTTAATAGTTAAGTTGCACACCCATATAGTGGGCGGCCAGGGTAAGATTCCAGCCTACGGCCCCTTTTCTGCATGTCATCCCCAACTCTCTCCCCCTTTCCTGACCTATCCACTGTCCTGTCCTCTATAAATAAAGATATAAAAGCCCCAAAAATATAACTTAGAAAATAAAAAAAAACATACCTTAGACTGTGTAAAAACTAGATCTAGTCTGGTTATGTCACTCACTGGTTTCTGAAGAGGAGTTTAAAGCCAATTAAAGGTGGGCGCCATATTGGAAATGCTCACTCAACCTAACTTTCAGTCAACCTAGACACAATTCAGAAGGTGGAGCTGAAGTGGGCCATAAGCCTCCCAGCAAACAGTTACATTGAACCCGCCTCTATGTCAACTCAAACCCTAACCATGCAAATACATGCAAAACGGACAGTTGTTAAAAAATAATAAAAAAAATTCAACCCCTGTATAGTGTGTATGAATAAAGAAATGTGCTACTCAGATCAGAACCATTTTGCAGCCAGGCTGTAATGTTTCTTTGAAAATGGGCACTTTAAAATGGCTGTTAAATTGGATTTCCTGTGGTTTTGCAGCCAGCCTCGAGTGGAAACTTGAGGTACTGCAATTGAAAGTTTTAAACTAGACATTAGACCTCAAATGACTTCCAAACTAGTTGTGATAACACAAAATGGAATTACGAGTCCATGATTTAAACTGGGGTTAAAGGTGGAGTGGAAAAGTAACAAATAAAGCATACCTATGTTTGAGTGGTGAGGGACCCTCGAGTTATTTTTTACATCAGAGTACTGTAAACTGCAGATTTTGTTCTCAGTCGTGACACTGGAGTCATGTTATAGTGAGAAGAGAACCCTCTACAGCCAGTCTAGAGAGAGGGAATGATTACAGCTGTGATTAACTCTTTCAATGTACATATTGACAAGTGAGAGGTGGCGTACGAGTGAAGTGCGCCTCTGATTTAGCATGAAGTTCCTGTAACACTGTTAGGCTCATGATGAAGAGTTCCAAAATGGATACAGCAGAACCACACATTGTCTCTTTTATTCCACACATGTTTAAACCTGCCACATTGGCTACATTACCCACAATGCAACTCATTGCACTCATTTACTGATGTAGCCAGAGATTCTGATGTGTCATGCTAGTAGCTGCTGATATAGCCTCAAACTGCCTCCTGCAGAGATGAGCAGTGGCTGTCATTGGTCAAGCAAGCTAAGTTCTCTCAAACACCACACTCCCAAATGTTTTGTCAGGTTCAGACTTGTAGTCTTTTACCTTAAGTGATGCTGACTCTAGTGATATCACATGAGGCAGTTTATCAGACGTGGCCTGGACGCCTTCTGTAGCCAGACACAGAGTAGCTAGCACTCCACAAGACATGTGAATTACTTATATGATGTTTAAAGTCACAGTTTTCCTTTGTAAGGATATTCTTTGACCAATGTAGGAATCTTCAGCCACTTTTGTGATATTTATTTTCTGTAGGTATCATTCAGAGCAGCAGCTAAGTGCTTCATTAGCTAATTTTCCACCAACATGTACTTTCACAGCAAAATCACATGCAGCACTTCATGCTGAATACCACTTACTACAGAATGTATATCAAGAAAATCTGCCTGTGACAAAAAAATTGATTAGCCTAAACGCTCTTGCGTCGCTAATCAAGTCATTTTATTGTTGACATTTTGGTTTTGTCCGCACCAGTACAGCTTGTCGTCACCTCTCCTCCTCCTCCTCCACTGGCAGAGCAGCAGCATGCGGAAGGTCTTCTGGAAGGTCTTGTTGCAGAGGGCGTAGCACATGGGGTTGATCGTGCTGTTGACGTAGCACAGCCAGTAGCCCAGGTGCCACAGAGACATGGGGATACACTCGGTACAGAAGGTGGAGATGAGCACCATGATGTTGTACGGCGTCCATGTGAGGATGAAGGCCAGGAGGATGGCGCTGAGAGTCTGGGCTGCTTTCTTCTCCTTGATCAACACGTTCCTCTTCCTCTTGGTGATCTGGTTCTTCAGGGTGGGGTCCATGGGTTTGGAGGTGGTGGAGGAGGCAGGGGAGGCGTTTTTTTGTGGGTTGCTCTGTTTCAGTTGGGCAGGGTGAGGGTGTGGCAGTTACAGGTTTGCCATTTTTACCTTTTGAGCCAGGTTTGAACTTATAGGAAATGTGCTTTTTGCTGTTCTTTTTTTGAGGAGTTGAAAAATACTGATCTTCTGTGTAATCAGTCACCTGCCCATTCTTATTACTCTGTCCACTAGCTTGATCTTTGAAAGATCCCTGTGGGGTTTCTATTGACACGTGCTGCTCCTCCTCATCAGAAGAGGTGTAGCTGTTAAAGGAGGTGATCTGATCTGCTTTCACCCACCCCTCATCAGATCTAGTTGTAGTTTTAGTGACATTACTTTGGTTAGATGAGGACCAGGAGGCCTGACTCCGCTCCTTTCTCTCTCTGTTGAAATGAAAGCATGAATGAATGATTGTTTTCTGTGGTTTTATCCCCTCTGGAACATTTTCTGTGGCCAGTCCTTGCAGCTCTGCCAGATCTTTGGTCCGTTTCTGCGTCTCCTTGTAGATCCGACAGTAAAGGATTGTCATGACAGAGACAGGGATGTAGAAAGCAGCAATGGCAGTCCCAAATGTGATCACCGGCTCTGTTAGAAACTGGATCTGGCACTGGTCAGGGGGCACTTTTCTCTCTCCAACAAAGTACTGCCAGCAGAGGATTGGTGGCGCCCAGAGGACGAACGACACGAGCCAGGCCAGGCCGATCATGATGGCGGCTCTCTTAGGAGTCCTTTTGGCCCTGTATGTCAGCGGCCTTGTGATGGAGAAGTACCTGTCAAAGCTAATGACGAGTAAGTTCATAACTGAAGCATTGCTGGCTACATAATCCACGGCCAGCCAGAGGTCACATGCCAGGTTTCCCAAAGACCAGTAACCCATCAGGATGTATGTGGTGTATAAGTTCATGGACAGCACTCCTATGATGAGGTCAGCGAAGGCCAAACTGAGCAGGTAGTAGTTGTTTACAGTCTTCAGCTGGCTATTGACTTTGAAGGACAGCAACACCAGAACGTTACCAACAATGGTTATCAAGCTGACAATGGCTGACACTGTAGCGATGGCTATAACCTCCCAAAGGCTGTGGGGAGCAGCCTGGAAATGGGTCGTGTTGGCAAAAGTGCTGTTTGGGAGATCTACATCCATGATGCTGAGATATTTGTGTTACTGTTATCAGGTCAAAGAGAAGCGTCCTTTTGCTGCTCCATTAAGAGATTCCTGAAATAAATGGAAAAATATTCATTAGAAACAGTTGCACAATATTAATTACATGACACAATACTGAAATATAATTTATTTTATAAGGGGTCGCAGAACATGAATTCAAATACACTAATGTTGGCACTGGAGTATACTATAGTAGTATTAAAACCTTTTATTTTTAAATACCCTTATGTACAATAAGTTAGCATGTTTGGAAACTTCATTAGGAGTCAAAATTGAACTATATAGTAGAGCAAGAAAGTATAGAATTGCCTTGACTGAATTACCTATCATTTTTATTAAATTATTGTTTTTTTTAAAAGAAAGATAAATTAATTACATCTGAACTTATATAGGACACATTTTGACAAACCTCAAAAATATATTAGACACAAAATATAGGAGAAAGTGAAAACATGAATATTTTTTTCAAATGTTTTGATTTTTATCCATTAATTAACTCGTGTTTTTTTTTTTTATATATGCTGTGTTGAATTAAATCAGCTAAATTTAAATGTATTTATTCATTTGCACATAGGCCTACTAGTATTCCTTGAGGGATACAGCCTCTAATATTGCAGTATGTTAAGATAAGATAAGATAAGATAAGATAAGATATTACTTTATTGATCTGATCAAGAATAGGTTCCAATTAGTAAAATAAAATAAGTAAAAATGAAAATAGATAAATAAAGATAGAATAAGATAGAATACAATTTAGATACATACAATGTTACAAATGGAATTTAGATGAATACAGATGTTACAAATGGATTAAATAGAAGTAATTACAGGCAGTATTAAAAATGTTTCACTAGTGACACGTTGACATGGTGTGATTATGGTTGGTAATGACAGATTAAGCAATATAATCAATAAATATAGGTATATAATATCACTGTAAGTTGTAGTAAACAATAATAATGTAATATAACATAATATAATATCACAAAAAAATTTTAAATGTTAAAAATTAACTAAAATATAAATTAAATATACATTTAGAAAAGTGGCATTTTTTATTCCGGTCATAGGAAATTGACAACCATGTTTTTTTTTTTATGCAAATGAGGCTCGGAACCATCAAATGCTATTTTCTCGTCGGACCATTTTAATGTAACACTCATTACAAACTCGCATGTGTGTCAGGCTAAACTGTCCCGTCACAGTTGACAGCAATGGAAGACAGACCGAGCAGAGGCAGGGGAGGCAGCTGGAGAAGAGGCGGCCGGGGTGGGAACGACGGCGACAGTCATGGCGGTGAACACCGGGGAAGAGGGAGAGGAGGCCAGCACCGCGGCCGGGGAAGGAGAGATCACTACCGCGGTCGTGGACGCGGGGGGAGTGCCCATGCAGCGGAGTTCCATCACCGGGTGAGAGAGCATGGGAGCTGGGGTCTGTTGGCGGTCCCCTGAGTCCCGCTCTACCACCAAACCCCGTTCAAAAAAGAGTGACTTTATATCTGACTCATCAAGTTTGCACTTTAAAATCTGTGATGATGACATGCACCTGCCCCGTTTTAAACACCTTTACTCGGCCATACTTTTATTAAATTTAGCTTAACCCTTAGCCACTTCAGACCAAAATACTACATACAAGGCTTGTGTGAAAACTTTTGCATTTAGTTTATTTTCATTAATTATTATTATAATTTAGCTATAATGACCTGCTCTCCCTGCACCATCTGCAAAGTCTTTATTATGGAGCATCAGTTTTGCTCAATGCAAAAAGCCCCAGCAGCCTTATGCAGAAGCCAAGAGACAAACTTCCCCTCACCTCTCTACTGCACACAAGCTTAATGCATATAATGAGATTGAGTCAGGGTGTGAAGATTCACACTTGGGGCAGAATTAAGTGTTTTTCATTTAACACCTTGCAACATAAACACTTGAAATGTAAGTACACATCCTCATGGTATGATCTGTGCCTTGGGTTTGACTCAAGAGACTTCAGCTTGCTTCATTGTACTGTCATTTGATGCTCCTGCCATGGTAACTAAAGAATTAGAGGGAAAACAATAGGGGATCTGTGATTGCAATCATACAAATCTCCTTCAGTACATAGGGGCTCGTTGATTGCAATCATAAAAGTCTCCTTCGGTGCATCCATAGCTACCATGGGGGTTGTTGATGATTATGTTGCGTGTTCGACTTTTAACGGTGTATCAAAAAAACTGAGCAAAAGAAGCAGACTTTTTCCTCATGTGACTCCACTTAAATCACTTTCCCATGACAACTCTGTTGAAGGTTTGTGCAGCTGTATGACGGACGAGGGAGTAAATAAAGTGTGACTCAGACAAATTAATGAGGACATGCAGTGGGGGGAACTCTTTTGTTAGACTTAGCTACCAATCATGAGGCATGGCTGCATGTTAATGACTATGTACGCCATCAAGTCCAAAAATATCATGTTCTCCTAAAACAGAAAAAGAAATGGGAGCTGTGAAGTCTTTTAGATTAGATCTTCAACCAAGCATATAAGAAATTGTGTGGGTTGCCTTCTGAGGATGCAAAAAGGTACTGCAGTAGATAATGTGTGTTGTGCTGAAGTTATGCAATTAATGCTAGTTTTTATTATCAAGTATTTGTCCAATCTATGAAATGTGTATCTCATTTTACTTAGTTTTAAATACCATTTTGATATAACTTGTACATTTTCAATCAAGATGGAAAGAAAAGTAGGATTTAAAAGACGAAGCACAGTATATCCTCACACTGAACACACATCACTATCATCTCTCTCTTATTCCCCTCTATCCCTCTTTCCAACCCCAACTCAGTCTCAGCAGATGGCTGTCTAACATGAGTCTGGTCCTGCTCAAGGTTTCTGCCTGTTAAAGGAAGTTTGTCCTTGCCATTGCAACTTGCTAAATGCTGCAAAGTGCTCTGCTCATGGTGGATTAAGATGAGATCAAGACTGAGTCCTGTCTGTAAGATGGGACTGGATCGTATCCTGTCTTGATGTTGGGTCTTTGTTAATAATTTAGTCTAGACCTTCTTTGTTTGTAAAAAAGCGTCTTCAGATAACGTTTATTGTGATTTGGCACTATACAAATAAGGATTGATTGATTGAAAGCTGTTGGAACATTTGTACACATAGATCAAAAAATGAATTAACTAGCACTATGCAATCCCTTTTCTCCTCTAGGATCGAGATGAAGGGGACGACTTCCAGGATGAGGCAGACCGGGCGGAGGTTTTCTCCAGGAGGAAACTGGAGTCAAACTGGGACAGATATGCTGAGTCAGAGAGGAAGGAGCCTGAAGATGACATGCCTACTCAGAGAGGAACAGACTACCACGTCCTGCTTGAGTCAGCAGGTAAGATCTGGCCAGTGAGGCCTTGGTGAAGTTTGATTTTGCCCACCACATCCGTTGTTCCCCCCCGAGACATATGAGCTTCCAGAGACATTAGAATAATCCTAAAATGCTGTGTGTACTTGGATTTGATTTTAAGGACATATGAATCAGTGAAGGATTTTTTTGGACTCCTTCAGTCAGTTTCTGGGGTTTTGGCTCAAGACAAAGAAACAAAGCCAAATTTCATCCTAAGCTTAAAGGACAAATTCTCAGTCCAGTTCCCACGTTTCTGTTTGCTGCTCCAACGTTGACTTACTCATAAATGTCGATTCATTACTAATAATGATTTAATCATGAAAAATAACTTATTCTCATGGCACTCTTTGCTATTCATCTCTCTATCGCACTTAGAGAAAGAGAAATATTTGTTGTCTTGTGTGCCTTTCTTCAGCAGCTTCATCCTCCGGTCAGTATTTATTGTCCCCAGAGCTTCCAGCTATCTCAACCACATAATTATTCATATTCCATCGCCCCAAGGGAGAAGAGTTAAACAGCTCCGTGCTGCTTTATCTTCCCAGTGAAGGCTTATTCTTAGATATAATGTAGGACTGATAAATTGAGCTTCTGGCTTAAATTGGGTTTAAAAAGAAAGATGGCTCAACTAAATATTTATTTTCAATTGGACACAGCTGTTGACTTCCTGGAAATGTATTAAGGACGTTGTCAAAAGGAGAAATTTGTCCAAGTAAATGGGATGAAGTTAACTCTTATTATGCCGCATGAAAAGGTGAATATCATGCTAAAACTAGTAGGGTTGTCCAAAGGGTTGTCCAAAGTACGGCCCGGGGGCCAATTGCGGCCCAAGGTCCACTTATTTATGGCCCCAAGCTTCCATCTTAAAGTGTGTTATTTATAGCATTAATTAATAGCATTAGAAATTAATCACATTCTGAATCATTTGTACATTTGCAGTTTCTTTCAAGCGCACACACAAAACTAAAGTCAATCCAGAAACGTCTCAAAAAGCTTCACTTGGACTATAAAGCCAAAGCTCTGGGAATTCTGCAAGATGGCAATAAAGAAAATACACAAGAACTGTTAAAGTTGACAGGTCTTCAAATTAGTGATTTTATCATGATGTGAAAATGTTCTTGATGAACACTAAAAGTTCAGAAGACACAAAAGAAGACACAAGACAAAATCAAAATTATGAAATTGTGCAGAAAAGGCAAAATTTGGTGCATAAAAATTGTTCAGAACGCAGGAAAATAATTATTTAGTTCTTAAAATGTTGTCTGCTGGTCAGAAAAGTCTAAAAAAACAACATGAAAAAGAAGTGTGATGAAATCCAGATAGTGATCCTGCCATAGAAAAATAATGATACAATATTTTTCCCACATTGCCTGACCATTTTCCTCCTGTAGAAGATAAAGTTTGCTAATGTATACGTGGCTTGTGGAGAACTGAGAACTACCTAGTTACTGATTTATTGAGAACAAATGTAAAATAATTGTTATTTAATAGAGATTTCATCTATAACTTTTATGATTCCTAAGTCTCAGTAGGAGCCACTGGCTCTAAGGTATTCTGACATCACATGTGGCCCTCTTTGAAAAAAGTTTGGACACCCCTGGGTTACACCTTATTCATTTACCCAATGATTGGCCTCAAACTCTTCTATTACTCACAAATGAGAGCTGGTCATGTTTTGCCTTGCTAAATAATAATAATAATAATAATCTTTATTTATAGAGCACTTTTCCAAAACTATGTTACAAAGTGCTTTATAATGCCTCAAAGGACATGTGCAAAGACATTTGACATTTTAATAAAAATGAAAACTAGTTTGCATTCACAGGAACTCCCTCTGTGTTTCAACACCGTTACGTTCAGCTGAAGGTCTCCAGTTTGCAGGGTCACTTTTAAAACCGCAACACCGGGAGAGACGCATTCACGGTGGGCTCAGAGAAGACTACTGTTTACAAAGCTGCTAAATCACAGCTTCTTCTTTTGAAAAGTACACAAACATACAAAACAGATAGAACAAATAAAAATAAATTAAAGAAAGAGAAATCAAGTGAATCACAGATGTGTGTGATGTGGATGGACGGCGGGCGGAATAAAACACTAACTACGTCTGAGCTAAATTTAGACCCTGGGTCCACCGGTCGAAAAGCAAGTAGTTCAGCGGTAAAGTCCCTAGTTCCTGGGTAAAGTTTCTCTGGTTGAAAAACGACTACAAAGAACATTGTAAAAGACCACACAGTTAGTGCAAGTATCATTACTATTAAAAAAACATAAAATCATAAAACAAAAATAATAATAAATAAATAAAAACAACAAATGAAATAAAAAACTACACCTTAAAAAAACAAGTTCTTCAACCCTGTGCTAAATTAAATTAATCTGACTTTAATTAATCTGTTAAATCTCAACATCCACTCTCCTGCTCACAACGGACTGGCTTCCACTTTGTCAGTACCACATGCCTTATTTTTTAATAACAGTGTGAGAAATTAAACCTCATGCTTTTGTTCCTTTGTAACCATAATGAGACACTGTGACAACCCAGCACATAAAGGCTGCACAAGGTGTTGAAGAAGCAGATTGTTGTAACCACTAGCTGGCACTGGATGTTGGATCATTAGACTGGTAAGGAAGTACTAAGAGTGAGTTTTACAGCTTTGTTAGTTTCAGTCATGATACTGTAGATCCTAAATATCTCAAATAGTTTAATCCCAGTGTGCAGTCTGTCAGATTTCTAACACCTCACTCTTTAAACTGTTTTTCTCCTTGTGTGAAAGCAGAGAGTGCTAAATTCAGGACCTGAAACTGCTCTCTACTTCTGGGCTTTCATCGCACATTTGCTTCTTATTTTCCTGAACTTTGTTTATGTGATAAATTTCCTGGGAACGCTCACACTCAGGTTTGGCAGTGGTTTAGCATTCTTCTGTCCGTATGTTGCTGCCTTCTCTCTTGCACCTGAATGTCTCTGCCTCTGAGCGGGCACTTTTGATCCATCTTCTGACTTTCACTTGAATCTACTTTGTTACACAAACAGTTTGATGGTTTGTGGATCAAATAGAATTTGATGAGTCCTTTGATTTAATTTGTACAAAAACAAAATATTCTCCTTTTTAATTTTTAGGGAAAAGGGAAAAAAGGTACATCTTAACATCACAACTACTTGTTTTGCATATTCCTTGATATATTACTTTTTTATTTTTTTATTATCAATCAGTTTTTGTTCTTCTGTGGTGCCAAATCACAGCAAAAGTTAGTTCAGGAAACTGGTCAGAAAGCCAACATGAATCCACTGTGAGTAAGGCAACTCCCTTTTAACAGGCAGAAACCTCGAGCAGAACCAGACACACTGGTGAGCCGCCATCTGATTACACTGGATGAACAAAGACAGAAAGAGAGAGATGGGTAGAGATAAACACTAAACACTGGCTTCTCTTCTCTGGCCTGTCAGTTTCATATTTTATCACTTGTTTTTAAAACTTCTCACAGACTGGCACCGTTATACTTGTCTGAGTTGTTGCACAAACATGTTCCAGCCAGAGCGCTGAGGTCAACACACCAGATGCTTTTCGATGTCCCAAGATCCAGGCTACAAATCAGAGGTGACCGAGCTTTTGCAGTGGCTGCTCCCACGCTGTGGAACAGTCTACCCTTCAATAGAATAACTTCTCAGACCATTGAAAGTTTGAAACCATTGCTTACAACACATCTCTTTATGTTGGCTTCTAGTTGAGCCAGACAGTTCTGACATTTTATGTGCTCTTATTTATTGTGTCTTTATTTTTTTATATATACACTACCAGTCAAAAGTTTGGACACACCTTCTCATTCAATGGTTCTTATTAATTTTAATTATTTTCAACATTGTAGATTAATATTGAAGACATCAAAAATATAAGATGATATGATTTAGCCATAATCTGGATTACAACAGGAGTCAAACAGGGCTATCCATTGTGTACTAACCAAACCTCTGAACAACACAACTGATGGTCTCAAACACATTAAGAAGGGAAGTCATTCTACAAATGAACTCTTGACAAGGCTCATGTTAATTAGAAACCATTCCAGGAGACCACTTCATGAAGCAGACTGAAAGAATATCAAGCGTGTGCAAAGCTGTCATGACGGAAAAAGGGGGCTACTTTACAGAATCTAAAATATAAAACATATTCTGGTTTGTTTAACACGATTTTGTTCATTAAATAATTCCATATATGTTCTTTCATAGTTTTGATGTCTTCAGTATTAATCTACAATGTTGAAAATAATTGAAATAAAGAAAAAACATTGAATGAGAAGGTGTGTCCAAACTTTTGACTGGTAGTGTCTATATATAGAGAGAGCTGGGCGATATTAAAAAGGATGTTATCGCTACACATATCATTGAAAATCATTATTTCATTTAAATTTAAAGGCAGATTTTTGCCCCCTGGGTGAAATTTGAAGAAACCAGACAGCTTGTATCTGGCTGCAGTTCTCTGATAAGCTTCTGGAATCCATCATTTTGACAGTATTAACAGGAACCAGGTCTTTTGTGTAAGATGAGATTTTTGTGAAGTTTTAGTTTGTAGATTCTTATTTGCATAATTTGACTTCAATTTACAACAAAGAAATATCAAATTGTATTCTGTGCATTAGTTTAGTAGAGTATTGTTTTGAGTTCTGCACTCCCCTTTAAGTTTACCAAGAGTTACAGGCGGAGTGATAGTTTCACAGAGTTTTTATCAAACATTTGTTATATTTATATTGAGAAAAAATATATAAATATAATAATAATAACTGGTATTTATATAGCGCCTTTCAAATAACCCAAGGTCGCTTCACAGGGTCAGGTAGGGGATCTTGGGGGTAGGTGGGGACAACACTATTTAATGGGGAAAGGTCTTGAGGAAAAGGTGCGTTTTGACGCACCCAAGGTCGCTTCACAGGGTCAGGTAGGGGGTCATGGGGGTAGGTGGGGACAACACTATTTAATGGGGAAAGGTCTTGAGGAAAAGGTGCATTTTGATGCACCCAAGGTTGCTTCACAGGGTCAGGTAGGGGGTCTTGGGGGTAGGTGGGGACAACACTATTTAATGTTGAAAGGTCTTGAGGTAAAGGTGCGTTTTGATGCACCCAAGGTCGCATCACAGGGTCAGGTAGGGGGTCTTGGGGGTAAGTGGGGACAACACTATTTAATGGGGAAAGGTCTTGAGGAAAAGGTGCGTTTTGACGCACCCAAGGTTGCTTCACACGGTCAGGTAGGGGATCTTGGGGGTAGGTGGGGACAACACTATTTAATGGGGAAAGGTCTTGAGGAAAAGGTGCGTTTTGACGCACCCAAGGTCGCTTCACAGGGTCAGGTAGGGGGTCTTGGGGGTAGGTGGGGACAACACTATTTAATGGGGAAAGGTCTTGAGGAAAAGGTGCATTTTGATGCACCCAAGATTGCTTCACACGGTCAGGTAGGGGGTCTTTGGGGTAGGTGGGGACAACACTATTTAATGGGGAAAGGTCTTGAGGAAAAGGTGCGTTTTGACGCACCCAAGGTTGCTTCACAGGGTCAGCTAGGGGGTCTTGGGGGTAGGTGGGGACAACACTATTTAATGGGGAAAGGTCTTGAGGAAAAGGTGTGTTTTGACGCAACCAAGGTCGCTTCACAGGGTCAGGTAGGGGGTCTTGGGGGTAGGTGGGGACAACAATATTTGATGGGGAAAGGTCTTGAGGAAAAGGTGCGTTTTGACTGCTTAATTATCGCAATAATTATCGTTATGAAATTATTGCCCAGCCCTATATATATATTTATAGACTTGACTTTATGATACAAATTTCTGGCTACAAGGCTGAACATAATAGTAAAAATATGTGTAATATTAACAACAACAAGCACAGTAATGGTAATTTAGGTATAATCATGGGCCTCTATTTTATGATAATCTTGTCTTAAGGAATGCACGACACAGCCTGCTAGCATTAGATACATCCATCCTCATGTTTACAGCAGTGCAGTGCTGGTGCTAAAACAGTCTTCATGGTAAATTCTGCTCTGAACTGTAGAAGTCAGGTATTTCACTGGAGTCATTATGGCAGCGATGCTTGAACGTGTTGATGTAAAAATCTGGAGTCACTCAGTCGTCCCTTTCAGCCAGTCTCCTCCGCTCTCAGCATGACTGAGTGGATTTCATAACATACTGCTGCGGAGAGGAAAGCACTTCACTGTGTTGAGTTTGAAATTGTGGAGTTTGGTTTCATATCGTCAAGTGTTGGCTTATTTTAGTTTTCTATAAAAACAGGATGTGGTCTGAGTATTACATGCCATTATGCAGAGTGGGGTTACACCAACATGTGAACTTTGGATTAATTGATAAACTTCAGTCAGTGATTTTTTCCCTTTTTTAAAATGATATCAAACAAAAGAACTGGAAAGACTGTGAATGAAACATTTCTTTGAACATAATCATCATTTTTTAATCATCCATTTACATGTTTGTAATTTATTTCCTTAAATGACTTGAGATGTTTTCCAGATTTTCATTTTGGTTTCATGGCTCACACCTTCCCGGTTTTGGCTCAGTCTCTCAACTCTCTCGTGAATTTTATTTTCAGCTGCCACAGGAAGCAGTGAAAAGCTCCAACAACCCACTGTGAGGTTCTCATCCAATACTAAAGTTAGGCGACTATCTGGTGAACATGATGGAACATTTAGCAACTAAACAGGCTGATGATTCCCTCAGGAGTTGTAAATGGAGGGTGAACACTGGAAACACAATCATCAAGTGGCTGCTAACAACACTTGTTGCATTCTATTAGCTTGCATGGAAATAGTCAGCTTTTGCAGATATGTTCACCATGTCATATTTAGATGAAGATATTTCTCACAATTGATTCATATAGTGTTTGAACAGTAGGAGAAAATTCAATATCTGAATTCTGGCGTCCTCCTCTTGGTATGTTTGATGGTTTCTTTAATCCCCTATGACAGTAAATTGAATATTTTTGGATTTTGGACAGACCAATGACAGCTCAACCTTGGGCTTCAGTAAAACTGAATAGATAAAAAAATAGTTTAGAGACCGAATCACTTCATCAATTAATCAGTAAAATAACTGAGAGGTAGGTAAACTGTCTCTAAGTTGCCTCTAGATTTAAGAGTTATTTCTAAAACACACAAAATGACTCTTATATTCCACAATTTACACCCTTACAGAAAAAAAACAATGGTTATATTAAATATCTGAAAATAGAAAACCCTAAATATCTTTAAATGTTCTTTCAGTGCAATGTGTTTTTGTCTGATGATGGTGTATTTCTCTGAGAATGATGGACAGCTCCTACGTATTTTCAGAATAACCAACGGCTATGGAGAAACAGCCTCCAGCCAAGACAACTTTTTCTGTACCATGCATTATTTATAGTCCAATAAGCATCTTAAGAATCTACCGTTTGGATCAAAAGTGAAGCAGAATCTGCTTCTCCAGATATATTTGCAAAATAAATGCTGTCAATTCTTGGCTCATTACATCCCTTGGAGTAGAGCCTGTTCTTCTATTCCTGGTGAGTCTCAGTTTCACTGTAAATAGTAAGTTACACAGAGGCTTACTTCAGCAGTATGAGCCTGAGGAAGACACCACTTTTCATTTGATTCTGTTCAACTCAATTCAGTTTGATTTGTGTATTACATTTCATTAAAATGGAAACTTGATATGCTTTACAGAGGATATAGAATAGAGTATGGTTAAATGGAGCATGGTCCAATAATTTCTAAAGCGATCCTTGGAGTTGGGAAATCTAAACGCACAGCTTTAAGCAGATAGTTTGCTAAATTGTGAACTTAAAAAAAAATAAAAAATTTTATACTTCTTATTTAATAGTTTTCATAAAAAAAAAACAACAACAAAAAAACCCCAAAAAAGACAGAACAAAGACGTGGCAGCATGTCACCATTGGATGAGTTTGCTTATATATATATAAGACTATCTTCTTTAAATAAACAGCTCATTTTTAACTTATCCTTGAGTATAGGATTTGATACCCAATGCAGAAACACACTTTAAAGAAAATGTGCAAAGAAAAAGATCTACAATGCCGACAAGAATAAACAGAGAAAAAAAGAAGAAATAAAGTTTGAACTTCTGATGTAGAATGTAGTGTTAGCTACACTTGCTTGCAGATATCTGTTTATAGAGATGAACAAACTGTCATCTTGTTCTGCTGTGGCATTGAGCCATACAGAGGACATCAAAGCCTGCTGATTGGTCAATACTACTCAGACTACGTAAACAGAAACCAGAATTCCTCCTATGCTGAAAATCCAGACCCCTGAGTAGATTCTAAATGTATAATTATACTCGTTAGAGATTAATCAAATTTAATGTGCTATTAAATACTTCAGGGTTTAATTCTCAAGAGATGACAATGACAGTTTGTGTAGGACTTGTATTAAGAGGAAGTTGCAAAGCCCATTTCTCTTTGTATGGGTGTTTAAGCAGCTAACTGTGTGTACAGGTTCGCTGTTTTTTCTCTCATGCCATTAGAGAGCTGTAAAGTGTTGCAGCGGCCTGTCTCTCTCCCCTCCTGTTGTAGCGTAAATGCCAGAGGTTCTCTTGTGAGTTGTTTGACTCTCTGTGTTTTGCCCACATTGTCAGATTAGTCACGGCGTGCAGCAAGAGGCTGCCGTCCTCTAGAGGATACTTAATTGTCCGTGGGAGGCAAAGCTTTCGAGAGCCGTTTTTCTGGCCCAATTACGGTAGCCTTGAAATCAGGAATTCATCACAGACACCTCCCCGTTACACATGGTTAAAGATATTACTGAATACTTCTCATATCAGCGCTGCTTTCTGCACTGGAGGAGTTGAAGTGTTGGATTAATCTGTTTGTTTTGTTGGCAGGATTGGACAGGATGTACAGGTTAGATGTTGATATGTATTTTTAGATGGAAACGGCCCGGAGCAGTGAGTCTTATGAGATTAAAACTCCCCGAGCAGAGAGGTCGAGAGCGGAGCTCTACCTGCAGTGTGTTGGAGGCGTTAGACGTGAGAGAGATTAAGAGCTGATTTTACAACATTTTAATGAAATAGGTCCAATGTTTTTACCGTGCAGTACAGCACTGTGTCATTATCTAACTACAAGAGCATTTTCTGTAATGCAAAAGCTTAAATATAATGGTTAGGCTGCCATGCAATGTTGTTAGAGCTGATCCCATATGTACACCTTAAAACAAAACAGTATAAATATGTACCTGAGTGGGCGGGGATTGTTTTGTTTTTGAGATTAAAGGGCAGAAAGCTTAGAAGTTTAGTTAAAGCAAAACAGTCAAACTTCTGAGGTTCTGTAAGACGACTTATTTTATAACCCTTAAATCTGCTGATTATTTTGAACTATTGTTTATGCAATGTTTTGATAGGTCACGCTTTCAAAAATTCAAAAAATTGTAATTAGTGGTTTTCTTTTTTTTCTTTTTTACGTTTTCTTTTTTGGCTTTTTGCCTTTTATTTGATAGGACAGCTGAAGAGAGACAGGAAATGTGGGAAGTAGAGAGCGGGTAAAGAAATGCAGGAAATGGTTGTGGCCAGGAATCGAACCGGCGACCCCTGCGACGAGGACTGCAGCCTCTGTATGTGGGGCGCTTAGACTGCTAGGCCACCAGCTCCCCAATTAGCTGTTTTCTTAAGTGTCTAATTTCCTCGCCGTTCTTACGTGAAACTGTTTTCCGACTAACTAATTAATCTAAAGATGAGACAACACTGGGAAAACAGTCAAAACTGAGCAAATTTTTATTTTTAACAGCCAATCACAGGATTTCAGTCTTTGAACAGCTTTAAATTGGGTTGCAGACTATGACTAGCAATAGCAGAGCTAGCACCACCAGCCTTCAGCCCTCCTTGCAGGTTGATGTCTACATACTTGTGCAGGTAACAAATTACTCTGGTCTTGCTATATGCCAGTTTAATCAGACAGAGCCTACATACAACTTAATTTAACTTTTCAAGATTGTTTACATTGACTGTTTACATCCTGGTAGTAGAGCATTATAGCACCAGTAACTGTTAACCAGTGGTACAGCTAAGACAAGATTTAACCGACATTTTGGACCTACCGTAATAAAAATATTACTAATAACTTTAATCAACTTGTCCACTAGTGAGGGTGATGCCATTTAATTGGTTAGTCGACCAAACGCACATCCTCAATGGTAATCACAATATCCCAAGAGCCCAAAGTGAGATCTTTAAAGTGCTTTATATCATCCAATCAACAGTCTGCACTCCACCAAAAGACAAGAATTCCTTCTATGAAGCTTGAGCCATCAAAATGTGACATTTTGCTTGAAAATAAGTAAACCATTCAACTGTTGTACTAGTTAGCGAGTCACTTCTTATAAACGACTTCATGATATTTACGTCAAAAGTTGCCGCTCTGAAGATGAACTTTAGAGATGAAGGAATAAATCACATCTTCTGATGGCAGAATTTTGCTATGCAAATCTTTAACTATTCAGATATCATTTTGAACATTTTCCAACCAAACAGAATTTAATTTTATTGTTTTTCTTTCATTTTTTGGTGCAATTTTACTAGTGTAGTGGTGGCACTGTATCAAAGTGCAGTGGAGAACATGCTGCCAAAGAAAAAAAAATACTTCTACAAATTCAAAGAAATTAATTTGCAAATTGTTTATGCGCTACAGTGTCTTCTGTTGTGAATAGTTTAATGAAGACTAGATATTTGATAATAAAAGGATAACAGCAAAGTAAAAAATAGTAATTTCTGCAAATATTCACTGAGACAGAGAGAGACATAGACATTTGTCATTTAAATAAAACTAGTCCCCCTTTACAAAAGACAGTATCATGACAAACTAAAACTGTTAAGACATTAGAATGCATAATATTGATGATCATGAAACAGTTATTATTACTTAGACTATCATTGCACCATCAATATCTATCATCCTTGCATCCCTACACTGTAAATACGTTTACATTATTGTATTTGAGTGGCTGCTGGATCGCTTTACTGCCTGAAGACTTCAACTGCAGAGGGAGTTATTCCTCTGGTACAAATTGGGCCGAAATTTTTGCCAGTTTTCTTAATTTCCACAACTTAAAATTTTCCTTGTTGGGAATTAAAGGTGACATATCATGCAAAATGGACTTTTTAATGGTTCTTTACCTGAAATATGTTTCCCTGGCATGTCTACAAACCCCCCGAGAATGAAAAAAAATCCATTCTGCCCCTGTTTTGATTTTTCCACCTTTCTGTAAATGTGTGTGAAACGAGCCGTTTCAGACATCCGTGTTTTTGTTACGTCACAACAATATCCAGTCTGCCACGGAGTCAGAGCTCAGAGCTTGTTCAGCCCATAGACTGTATAAAATAATACTGAATCCCCCCTCTGTTTTTCATTACCTGCACAAATGTGTGCTGACAAGGAGCTTAGGAGGGAGGCATGCTAGTTGTAGGCTGTCTTAATAAACACAAAGGTCGGTTTTACTCCCCACGTCTGCAGATTTGAAGATCTAGTGGATGATTTTTATTTACCATGGATAAGTGCTAGCGCTAGTTAGCATAGCTACATAGCTACATGTCGTAGCTGTAGCTGTGTACCAAGACACACGTCTACATGCTGACAAATAAAACGACAAGAAACACATAATCTGTGACCAATCCTTCAGAAAAGGTCCCGCTGCCTTTCTGGCAGAGGTCAGTTTTACTCCCCATGTCTGCAGATTTGAAGATCTAGTGGATGATTTTTATTTGTCATGGATAAGTGCTAGCGCTAATTAGCATAGCCACATAGCTACATCTTCATAGCTGTAGCTGTGTACCAAGACACACGTCGACATACTGACAAATAAAACAACAAGAAACACAGAATCTGTGACCAATCCTTCAGAAAGGTCCTGCTGCCTTTCTGGTAGAGGTCGGTTTTACTCCCCACGTCTGCAGATTTGAAGATCTAGTGGATGATTTTTATTTATCATGGATAAGTGCTAGCGCTAGTTAGCATAGCCACATAGCTACATGTTCGTAGCTGTGTACCAAGACACACGTCGACATACTGATAAATAAAACAACAAGAAACACTAAATCTGTGACCAATCCTTCAGAAAGGTCCTGCTACAGGCGCCTCTCCGTCAGGATCAGATTCTGGATCAGATTCAGAGGGTTGAAGAAACGCGATCTGTGAACAGCCATGTATATTCAGCCAACATGTAAACATTAGATCAACGTGCTGGACAGCCGAGGCACATCCACTTCCTGAGGGGGCGTGGTCAGAGGGAAAACAGAGTGTTCTGAGGAGGACTGAAGAAGAGGGCTTTTCAGGCATGCCAAAATCTGATTTCAAAGTGTTTTTTTGAGCATAAACTTTAAAGACATGTCTTGGGGACCTCTTAGACCAATATATATTGATGAAAAAAGCGTGATATGTCACCTTTAAAAACTGTGCAGTGTAAGATCCTCTCTATCCTTAGACCTTTCAGATCAGGAAAAACTCCCCTCAAATGAAGTGAACTTCAGGAAAGGGAGCAGAAAAGGCATCCATCTCCCAAGGAACAAACTTCAAGAGTTTGTAGTTATGGCGAAGACTGAAAATAAGACTGCACAGATAAAGAAGCAGTCACGACCACAAGCTCCTCTCTTTGCACAGGAGAGTAGAAACACACCTGTCAACACCATTCATGATACCCTAACTCAAGAGCTCTGAAGCCCATAATACAGACTTTGTTCAGCTACTAAACTGTGAGAACAAAGTGGAAAATAAAAAGATAATTCAGTCTCATTATGACCTTCAAGTTCCTTTTGACTGGCAAGAGCTACTGTTGCTTCACAGCTTCAGCGCCAGCAGGAGCAGATGGAGAGAGGCAGCGATTTTTCTGGCTGAACAGACGGACAGGAATAACTATTAGCAAAGCTGTTATTCATCTAGAATCAAGATTTCATGATCAGCTGCAAATGGTTTTAAATAAATAAAAAAATGAAGCTGTGATATAATCAGAGGAGAGTTAATAAACGAGACATTAGTGTATAATTCAAACATTTAAACCACTAATTGGAACTCTTAAGGGTGCTGAAATGAAAAGTGAAATCAATGATGTGTAGTTGTAGAACTTGGCAAACTAAATCTTGTTGATGGAGATCACGTGATTTGGATTGAATAAATATAGAAGAACGTCTTCCTGGAATATGAGGTGAGGTTTTTTAAGGAACATATAAAATGATATGATGCCAAGATGAATTTAATATAAAATGTTCAAGGGTTGAAATCTGTTGAGCAGCTGTATTCAGAGTTTTTCCAACACAACCTTCATTTACAAAGTAGTATAAAATCAATATAACATACGTTTACATTTATTTCTAATTTGACAACTTTAGTCTATTATATTTACAGATCCAGATTAGGGATGGGCATTTCAAGCCATAACACTATTCGATAACCATTGGCATCTATTCGACGATTATTCAAATAATCACCCCCCCTCCTCCCACACAAGTCCCATTAACAGCCCGTTTGCATAATGCGGTTAGCAAACGGCTTTAAGACGCTCTATAGCCACCGTCTGGCGAAAATACCGTGTTACAACCAGGCACCGGTAAAAATGATGAAACATTCTACTTTAAAAATGAGAAAATATTCAAAGTAACTCTTCAATTTTTACAAAGTGAACAAATATAGCCCATCCCTAATCCAGATAAGAAAAGCTCTTATTAACTCCCATATGAAACTACCCAGGGGTAAAATAAGAAGGTCTGAACATTACAAGCTCCTCCTTTACAGAAGCAGCACTTATACATGATGCATGAACACTTTTCGTATATATTTTTGTCAGTATTAGGGCCTTTGTGAATAGCCACATTTAGCTAAACAGACTTGGTAGAAATTGAATATGATAGCATGGGAACCTGTCTGGTTAAACTGGCATATAACCAGACCAGAGAAATACTGTACATAACCAGCACAGGTATGTGGACATCAACCTACAAGGAGGGCTGAAGGCTGGTGGTGCTAGCTCTGCTAGTGTTAGTCATAATCGGCAAGCCGATTTTAAATAGTTCACCCACAGACTCCAAAATCCTGTGATAAGCTGTGTTAATTCAATTATGCCCAGTTTGACTGTATTTCAATTGTGTCTTATCAATAGATGAGTCAGTTAGCCACAATGAAGTTCCCTTAAAATTGAATATAATCTTCATAAATATGTTTAAATAAGAGTATAATCACCTGAATATAAAAAAGTTCTGTTTTTGTGTCTTCCATGGAGGCTGCCATCTTGCACCGACATGTTTCTACAGTACCAGGGAATGAAAAAACTAGTATGTATTTTTGTATCTGGTGAGTGGCTGCTGAACTTCACTGGTTAGAAGAAGAAGAAGAAGAAGAAGAAGAAGAAGAAGAAGAAGAAGAAGAAGAAGAAGAAGAAGAAGAAGAAGAAGAAGAAGAAGAAGAAGAAGAAGAAGAAGAAGAAGAAGAAGAAGAAGAAGAAGAAGAAGAAGAAGAAGAAGAAGAAGAAGAAAGGCTGTTGTTGTGAGCCAAATAATTTGATAAGAGTTTTTGAGAGTAAAAACTTGACAAATCATGCATCACAGGTCCTTGAATACCCCTATTCAACTAAAGTGGTCTTGGACTGGTGCTAGTTCAGGGCTGGTGCTAGCGCAAGTTCAGAGTTGGTTCCACTTGAGATCCTTCTAAGAACCAACTTGCTTCCCCACAGGCAAGGACCACAAAGAAGCAACATCAGGAGTGTTTTAATCTAAAATCTGACTACTAGATAATGCTAGATTTGTACCTTTTTAATCTTTAAATCATTCTGTAAAGGCTTTTACCTCTTCTCAGTTTTTTGAATATGAAATGAAGTTGTTTGGAGAAGTTGTTTACTTGAAATCTCTTTTAAAAGCTCATCTGTTCCCTGTTTGAGCAGAAAAATAGAGCCTGACGTGGCAATTTGATAAACAGACTGCTTGATTTGAATCAAAGGTCAACTTGAAATCTGTTGTCATGTTGCCTCTTGATGAACATAATGCATCACTTCCCCAAACATCCCAGGTGCTTTCAGTGTTCAGGTGTTTGATGGTCTCTGATTAAATCTTTATAAAACATCCAGCGATGAGGAGCCGGGGTGTCACGAGGTGAGGACGCTTTATTTCTCTGTTCTTTTTGTTCAGATTAATTTTCGAGAATGAAACCTTGGAGCTTTTGTATCTCAAAATATTCTATGACCAGTGCTTTTGAAAAGTGCTTTCGTGCACCTCTGTAACCAGGTGCTCGTAGCAAGGATACCGGTTCAACTGTCTTAATCATGGGTCTGACTTCAAACAGTGGAGCTTTTCAACTTCCATAGACAGCTAACGGTAATAGCAGCTACCTTGCTGACTACATTCAGGCTTTTCAGCTGCAACCTCATGACTCTTTAGAACACCAGCAGCTGCTTATTGTGCCCAGTCTGTGCTTTGCATTTGTATGTAACAAGGACAGGGGCATTCACGCAGGGAGACTGCCTGTTTGTGTCCTTGACTCAGCTCTGCAGGGTCAAACCCATTACTTAGCAGAGGCTGTCTCACTGAATAGTGAACTATTGGTTTGACCTACTCTGGTTTGGGTCTTCTACCAAAGGTCTTACCCCTTGATGGATGCTGTTTCAGGGGGTTTCTATTCAAGACATCTGCTTTACAGGTAGCTGGTCATTGTTAGGGGTGGGAATTGAAAACCGGATCCGACTTAGAACCGGTTCCAAATGATCAATTCCATCGGAATTGTACACCTCAAATGTTATCGATTCTTCTTAACGATTCATTTCCCAGCACGGTTCACGTCACGTCTCGGTACGTTGCATTACGTCACACACTCTGCTAAGCAGAACTCCTTCAACCATGCGTCGGGCCGAAGTGGAGAAGTGTTCCATATGAACATGTTCGCATCAGGGAGGCTAACCCTTGCCTACCTCTCCCCTTTCGGAGTCGGGACGCTTTCCCTCAGGCTCGAGGGGCCACGTCCGGACTCACGCGGCCGGAAATGAGGCACAGAGAGTGGGTAAAATACCTCCACGATGACCCCTAGAGGAAAAGCGTTTTTCCTCTTCAAATTCAAAGTCTTTTCATCCAGGCTCGAGCAGCCATGTCTGGACTCACACGGCTGAAAATGAGGCACCGAGAGTGGGTAAAATACCTCCACGATGACCCCTGGAGGAAAAGCATTTTTCCTCTCCAAATTCAAAGTCTTTTCATCCAGGCTGGAGCGGCCATGTCCGGATTCACAAGGCCGAAAATGAGGCACCGAGAGCGGGTAAAATACCTCCACGATGACCCCTGGAGGAAAAGCATTTTTCCTCTCCAAATTCAAAGTCTCTCCATCCAGGCTTGAGCGGCCATGTCTGGACTCACGAGGGTGAAATTGTCAAGGTCAACTTATTGTTCAGTAAGTTCAAGTTGAATATGTTCATGTTCAGTCTTGTGCAGACTTAATTTGGGGAAAAATAAAATGGTTCCTTAAGGTGCGGAAGACTGTGTAGAACTACTTTTTTCCGCTAAAAAAAATACTCAGGAATCGTTAGAAGATAAGGAATTGGATTGATAAGCATAATCGACTATGGCATTGACATTGATAAAATCTTATCAATTCCCATCCCTAGTCATCGTCCTTGACGTTTGCTAGGTTTAATGAATTGGATGTGATTCCCTCAGAGACTTGCCAGCGCTGTTTCAATTGTGGCTTCCTCAGTAGACTACAAACTGAGGCGTCATTTAAGCTTGTCTGGAATATGGGATGTCTCCACATCCTACAGGGAGACATCCCCCTCATGCTACTCAATGACCTGAAGTTTCATCACCTTGAGATGAACAGTTCTTAGACTAGACCGGGATTGTGCTGAATGGCGGCTGTATCGATTGAATCAAAACACAGGTTGCCATGAAGCCTTGAGGAATGAATCACTGTCGCCTGGAGGAATGAATCGCTGTCGCCTCTTTTGAAAACCTGAAGGTGATTTTATTTCGTCGGGTATTGTCTCTTGAGTTGCATTGTTGGGGGTTGATTGATCCGTTGCCAAGGGTAATGCACGCTAAGTCTCTTGCTCTCTGTGTGCATGTCTGTGTTTGTGTCCATGTGCCTGTACGACTTGGGGGAATTGCAGGGCAGTTATTTACATCCTAACACGGTCATCTATCTGTACACATTAACACAGGGATCAATCCTCCTCCCCCGCAGCCGTAGTTTAGCCGGGCCGCTAATGGGCACCTATCAAGCCTCAATCATAATGAGACAAAAGGAAATCGCATTAGAGCCTCGGTGATTCTGCTAACGAGATTGACAAACACAAGGATGTTTTCCTAACTGAGATGAATAGTCCCAATCATGCCATTAATTTCTATGTTCCGGTGTCGTTATGGATACTTGATTAGCAGTGTATACTTGGGAACAGTGGCGTCAAAGCAGAGGAATGAGGCTTATCCTTACTGTCTGGACGGGGGACAATAGGAAACCAAGAATTACAGGTGATCAGTATGTTTCCCCGAGGTTGTTGATTTTTGATGAAGACAGAAGAGGAGGATGGTGTGACGTTAAATAAAGTCACAGGGGGATCAGAGACTCTTCACTGAGATCAAGCTGCAGAAAACTTGACCCACTTTGATCTATAGATACCTTTAAATACTTGTACTATTATGTGAGCCTCCATAAGTAAACTTCTAACTCTTCATGGAAAGGTTGCAGTTATTTTGAATGTCCCAAAAACTACAGATTTACTCCTTGTCTTGCTTATTTCAGTTTTTAAAGTATCAGGAATCAGAGAAACATGATCGCTGTTTCCCAGAGCAACAGGTCAGAACATGAAATTACTTATGTCAGGTAGGAAACAACCAAAAACCTGAAAATATTCAATTTAAGATCATAAAACAATTTTAAAAAGGCATCAAATCCACAGGTATGATGTTGGACTTTTAAGGTGTTTGGCTTCTTTAAAAAGAGCTACTCAAGCATCATCAATCAGACTGCATCTATTTTCCTAATGATTAAATTTATGTCATTTATTTCCACATTTAAACATGTTTTTCTTTCATTTTCAAACATAGTCAAAGATACCCCTCAATGTACCCCAGAGCTGAAACTGATGCCTTCTAACTGCTAATTTTCTCCAATTTATCGTCCAAATTCAATCATACCCAGTTAATTAGAGAGCTCCTGTAACAGTTCATTTCATTAGCTGATTGAACCGAATGAAAATTAATCTGCAACCATTGATAATCCATCAGTAATTGAAGTGGTTTTCATGCAGAGATGCCGAGCACTGGCTTTAACAACCGCATCCTCCGCTTTTCTTTCTGCATTTACATCTGCATATGGAATTTTTTTTTTATGGTTATGAAAGCTGTTGAAAAAAAGGCTTTTGAAAGTGCCACTCCTTTTTAGGATGGTGATTATCTGTGTTCTCTAATATTCACAGCAAGAGAGAGACAGAGTGTGAGACACAGGAGAGAGACAGAAGGAGAGGGAGACAGAGTGAGAGCGGTGGTGGTCAAGAAAGAGAGAGCGCACCAGTAAATAAAACGAAAGCGGTCAAATAAAGATGTAAGTCGATGTTTTCTGATTGTCTACCAACAGTTATGCTCTAAATATCTTACAACCCCCCCCACCTACTCTGCACAAACATGCAGGAAGGTGCAAGTCTTGCTTCCCCCTGCCTGCTGTGTGTCTCTGCTCCGCCCTCCATCACAGACACTACAATACCAACTGTCCTCATTCACAGGTCAACAAACACAGAGGGTTTGTTAGGCCCTCTTAGCATCTGATTAAGACACATGTGTCATGTATGTCTGTTTCAGACAGACTGTAAGTAGAGCATTGAAACAGCGATATCACCTGGTCCCAACCATAGACTGTATAGATAATGGATGTAGTATCCATGACGTCACCCATCTGTTCCTGAGAGCGGTTTTGAAGCCAATTGGCGGCGGCAGCCATATTGGAAATACAGAACTCAACCAAACTTAGGCTGTTTTCCAAACCGCCTACTATACTAGCAGTACGTACTGATTTGGCCAAAATTCAGTATGTAGTAAGTAGTATGTGAACAAAAGCAAAATCTGCAGTATGCCAAAACTACACGGATGTCAACTGATTTTCCCATAATGCACAGCGCTAACGTTCTGCTTTTTCTTTTTTCTTCTTTTTTTGACGGGGGGAACTCAGTTTTTAGGTGCTGTGAAAATTATTAAATTCCATATAAACCACTTACTAGCTTTTTAAATCAGAAGTGGATGCTAAAACAGCAGTTTCGCTATCAGCTTGGCCGTTGGTTACGTCCACATTCTGAAACCGGAAATTCAGTGACGTCTGGCTAAGCATACTGCAACACAGATCCAACAGAACAGTCATACTACATACTAAATTCAAACGCAGTATATAGTAGACAATCCCTACTGCCTATTATATTAGCAGGTAGTATGTAGCAGGCCGTTTCGAAAACAGCCATAGTGTGAGGTAAAGAGGCGGGGTTTAAGGCTCCAAGCAAACAGCTATGTGCTCCCGCCTGTCACTCAAGTCAGTCATGTCCTTATTTGGGCAAAACTCGTAATCTTAATAACTTCTGAACTGTCACGTTAGAAGAAAATTCACCCCCGTACAGTGTGTGCCGATAGAGAAATTAGCTACGTAGACCCAAGCCGTTTTTTTTAACCAGGCTGTAAACATGTTTATTTCTGCTGCAAAGATCGTCTTTGAATGGGTGTGTATGTGGTTTCTTGTGTTTCTTCAGCCAACACTATCAGTCCTGACCTGCTGATGCTGACAGGGAGAATCACAGCACTGCACAATGACTTATGCAGATGAAATGACCACATTAATAAGAAAGTATAAAATACAGACAGGGAGCACACTCTCTGCAGATACACACACCACCACACACATCCTGTGGATTATGAATGATAAATCAGAGGAAATATTCTATTTTGAGTCTATAGTCATTTTAGGAATTATTTATTTTACCTTGTATTACTAGTAACAGTCTGTGTTTGATGACTTCTTCTGTATCAGCACAAAACTAACTAAATTAAGCAGTTGTTGGTTGACCGGGAGTTCATTTTTTTGTTGATGAGGAATTGAAACAGGTATCAACATTATTTGATTTTAACTAAAATTGTATTAAAGTTCAACAATCTGGTGGTTTGACAACTCTAGTTCAGATCGGGAGATTTATTGAGAAGGTTAAATGAGAATTATGAGTTTTAGTAAGACATCCTTATGCAGTAGTTGCAAAAAAAAAAAAGCAAATCTTAATGTTTAACAAGCTAGAACATGCACATTTTAGCAATTTTTATTTGAAATATAACATAAATACTGAGCTGCAGCCAAAGCAGTCTTAATTGATTGCTTTAATCCCTCATTACTTCTGCTCTAGTCCATTTTCAACCTCATTGTATTTATGTCTCAAGTGTCAGGATGCTGATCATGTGACTTGTTATCTCCATGGTTTTTAATGATACCTTAAATCAAATCCTCTCACTTTGAACCCCTCCCACTTTTTCCTTCATAAAATTCCACACACACATATGGAGCAACCACACACACACACACTAACACACAAACCTCAGACTTATTGAAGTAAACTAAAAATTCAGGATCAATTGAATATGATTTGTGGGTGTGAAGAGCGACTCTTTTAAATCCACATTGTACCACTTGTGCTGTAGAGCTCTGAGTGCGAGTTATAAAAGCTCTGCTGACAGCTGATGAACCCCAGCACTTGTTCCATAATTCATTATTATTTGTACTCCAGCTTTATAACTACTCAGTAATAAAAATTTTATAATGTTAGAATTTATAATTTGATTTCACTGAACAGTCAGTCAGGTCAGTTGACAGCTGCTCTTGCGAGCTGTTAAATTTCCTGCCTTAACAGCCACATCAAACAGAATACATACTCACCATGCACGGCTCTGACAAACACACGATCCTGCAGCGTTTAACGGGCGAGCGGCCAGCTCTTTGATACACTGTTTTTCCTTTACTCCTTATTCAGTCCGGCACAGTTCTGTCACTTTCTCCTCTCACAGCGTCTGCTTCACACTTTCCCCCCCGCTGCCTCGCTCTTCCCCTCCCCTGTTCTCTCTCGCTGACTTTTTCCCCTCCGTGCTCCACTCTCCAACGAGGTGAAAAACACACTTGTCAAATACAGGTAGGTCATCACAGCGTCTCTCATCCTCACCAGTTGCTAAGTAGGAGGGCATGCAAACAAGTTTTCCAGCATTGTGTTGCACTGTATAGCTCCTAAACGTGCTCTTTTTTTTTTACGGAGATGGTGAATGCAACAGCTGTTCAGTGTCAATGTCCATGTGACTGAGCAGCTAAGGGTCCTCGTTGGTGCTCATCAGACCTTTTTCACAGAACGATGAATTACTGGAAAGTGGAAACAGCTCCTGGTCTTCGGCGGTAATAATCGTGGAGAAAAAATCTCATCAAAGCTTCTTACTTCTCATGGAGGAAAGTCTACATCTTCAAGGGAATCAAAAGAAGTGGCAACAGGTTGCAGTTTCTCACTTTCACTGGAAACTTAAAGCGACTCCACTGGCAAGGAAAGCACTCCTCAACGCTGCACAGATTGAATCACCTTTTGTCCCCTACCGTGCGTCTGATTGCCGATTCTTGGATGTACGTCCTCACCAGCAGGCAGATTCAACCATGAGCCACCGATAGGAGAAATTCCCACATGGCAAGAAGCCTCAACCAGCATCCATGCTCTGCACTGAGCAACATGTAAGAGGAAGAGAGGAAGAGGTGAGGAGGTGGAGGAGTAGGATGAAGCAGGGAGGCGGGGGGGAGGAGCCGGGAGGAGGAGGAGGAGGAGGAGGAGCTGATGTGGGTGTCAGAGCAGCAGTCCAGAGAGGGCCGATTGTTTGCCTTTGTATCGGCAGTGCTTCCAGCTGTAAGTCTTCATCAGAGAGACATCAGACATTCACACAACTGCCGCCTCACACGTCCTGCTTCACGGGGACCTTGTTATCCCTGATGTGTTTGACCGTGCACCCTCTCGTAGAGCAGGGTGCAGGGACTGTGAGGAACAAAAGTTATCGGCAGAGTTTTCAAACATGCTTTCACTCTGCACAGAATTCTCAGACGCCTCTATTGTGTGTGTTTTGTTTGACCTTCCCCTTCAGATAAGCTTTTGTGGAGAGAGAGAGTGAAAATAAAAGCAGTGTTTTTATTCTAAGGAGGTGAAGTGAGGTAAGAATTTTCTGAGCTGTTGAAACGTAAAAGCATTTAGAGGAGAGCAGACAAGAAATGATGTCTGTTCAGGCTGACGGGTGCTGGACTTTTGGGGCTGATAAAGCGAAGGATGTCTTTTATTTTGTGAAGAACTAACAGTGTACCTGTTAGCCTATAGATGGAGGATTATGGAGTGCAGGGAAGGCAGTGTATCCATGGTGTATTTATGGAATGAAGGGATAACACAGTTTACCTGAAGTAATCCCTGTTTTGTATTTCTCTGGACTGTAATGGTGTCGGTCCAGAGAAATGAAGGATGCATTTGTAAGATAGCGTTTCTTGGAGCGGTGACCTTGTGGTTGGATTAAAATGACCAGCACTAATTTGTCTGGTTTTGCCACATGACCATAACAAAATCAAGATTAGAAACTCCAATTGGTTGAAAAAAATATATTTGTAACTCAGCTACGAATCTACCTTAAAGGCCAGTTTACAAATCCTATTTACAGATTCTGCATAAAAAAATCACAACAATTAGGGATGCACCATAAGAGCTGATCTGATGACTTATAATAACCTGCCCTTGATGCCCAACCAGAGTGTGAATGTGTCAATCGATCTTTATTTATACAGCACCAAATCACAACAAATCTTATCTCAAGACTCTTTGCAACCAGAGCAGGTCTAGACCGTACTCTATGTTAATTTATTAACAAAGACCCAACATCAAGACAGGATAAGATCCAGTCCCATCTTACAGACAGCACTCAGTCTGATCTCATCTTAATCCACCATGAGCAGAGCACTTTGCAGCATTTAGCAAGTTACAGTGGCAAGGACAAACTTCCTTTAACAGGCAGAAACCTCCAGCAGGACCAGACTCATGTTAGACACACATCTGCTGAGACCGAGTTGGGGTTGGAAAGAGGGATGGAGGTAGATGAAGTAAGAGAGATGATAGTAGTGAGACAGATAGTAGTAGTTTTAGTAGCAGCTAGAGTCTGGCATGTCTATGGCAGTGACTCAGAGGAACCTACGAAACAAGGGAGCTCATAGACTCCAGAAAGGTCTATGGTTAGTAACTTTAATGGAACAGGGAGAGTTAAAGTAAGTGAATGTGTGTCGAAATTATCAAACAGAGCAGGTAGGGATGCGTCTGAAAGGTAGCAGAGACGTAGAAGACTGTACCGAGGTTCCAAATGCACTATTAGCTGGTGAAATTGAAGGTTGATTTTTATGTGTAATTAATTCAGTGATCCCTTTGTGCTGATGCTAGCTGTGGCTAGAACTGCTTTGTATTCAGTAACACCATCTTTGTGATGATGACGAGTTCTCAGGTGACTTATAAAATCCAAAGTGTTAAAGTTAAGACTTTTTTCCTCCTCTGGGAATCCTTGTGGCACATGTTTTTTACAAACTGCAACTGTCTTATCCCCCTCTAAAACAGTGCAACTCATCCTTGCTGGTGCCACTGCGTTGACTCTCTTGTAAACCTGCTGGACTGCGCTTGTTCTACTGCTTTGTGATCAATGGGCGACCACATACTGTCACCTATAGTGTCAGAATGTGTAGGCTTGTTATTTGGTACAAACAACTTTCTTGTATGGGCTGTTTTTATCTGATAGAATTTGATCATCAGTATAAAAAAAATCCCATTATTGGACAGATGTGTATCATGCATCCCCAATGAAATGCAGAATCTATAAGAGCTGGACTGGGTTTTGGTATCAGATGGGATTTGTACCATACGTAGTCTGTTCGAGGGGGACTCTGTCGCTGTAATTCAATCCTGGAGGCCTCAGTGGGTCATCTCAAACAGATTTGAATCAAGTCTCTAAACAGACACCTGCATGTAAGTGCAGCTAGATCAGTTGGACTGTTAAAAGAAAGCAAGACATGGAAAAGGTCTTGGCCGGAAGCCTGTTATTGCTACCCGCTGGCTGCAATAGAAGCCCTGAAAAGTTGGCCAACACTCCCAGTGGCACATGTCGTCGCTCTGAGATTAATCTAGTAAAGAAATAGCTTTCACAAAGGAAAGTATGTCATGTTTACTAAATATGTCCTACACCTCCAGTCCTGCAAACAAGAACCAGCAGCTGTATGATGTCGAATCAGGTCTCTAACCGCCTTGTGAACGATGTGACTAGTGTTATCCATGCAGGCTACGCTGTCAGTAACTCAACAGTGCCTTTAATTTTTAATTGGTCAATCCTGTGGAATCACAAGTCCAGACTGATCGACATATGATTTTTGAATATTTGGCAGCAACCATTTGGCTTAAGATGTTTGATACTGAAAATGCTGCACAATCATTTAAAGTCTGGTTTCTTGTGAAGAAGTTCTTCTCACTCACTGGCCATCTGCACTGTGTTCATTTTTACCCTCACTCATTAGTTGATATGAATATATTTGCACAGCTTTTACTTGCAGAGACCTGACCTGCTACAGGACTCCAGTTATATTTACCTCAATTAATTTTCAACAAGTTAAACCATTTTTCAACACATACACCAGGGCACAAGGTTATCTGTCATGATAGGAGAGTTCTTCATACAGAGACTTTAAGACTTCTAAATCAAATACCAGACTCAAACTATTTCTATTTAAATTTATGTAATTATAAATCGCTTTAAAGTCATTTCCCCATTTGAACATTTCCTGTAAAGGATTGCTGAGATATATTGAAACAAGAAGCAGATTGACTCGTGAGACTTCACAGGAGCCATGCCGCGTTAATAATGACTCAATATCATTATAAGCATGGGTGGGAACATGAAAACAATCAATAACAAGAGATTGATCTTTTTTGACTGAAGCCCTGTAAAGGATAACAGCACTCTTACATCCCCTGATACTCAACATGTATTGAACCAAAGCTCTCTGCTATTAAAAGCACCTTTTAGCCTCTTGTTAGTAGAGCTAAGCAGATACTTCCTCCGGCTTTAAAAGCTCATCCGTCTGCTTCTTGTTGCTGTATTTAAAAGAAGCAGCTGTTTGTATCAGTAAGCAGCGTTCACTCCAGTAGAGGACAGCTCCATGTCTGCTGTTGATGCAATGAGACTAACACGACATCACGTGTTGTGGAACATGTCATCAGCATTCGCCTCTTCACCTCACTTGAAATGACATGAAGCCTCGTACGGGCGAGCAGCAGTGATGACGAAGGTGATGACATTTTGGCTTGAGTTTTAGTGTCAAAGATAATTAGAAGTTGTCTTCAGAGCAACATTATCTAGACAATCAGCAGCTCTCTTTGTCCCCAAATTTTCTTAACCCTAGTTAGAAACACACTATTTATCCCCCCATTTCTTCTGTTTGCAGCCAGATGTCTGTTCCTGCCAAGGTTAGCATCGTTAACGAAAACTAACGAAATAACGAAAACGAGAGGTGAAAAAACATTTTCGTTAACTTAAAGGTGACATATCATGCAAAATCGACTTTGTAATGGTTCTCTACCTGAAATACGTGTCCCTGGCATGTCTACAAACCCCCCGAAAATTAAAAAAATCCATTCTGCCCCTGTTCTGATTTCTCCACCTTTCTATAAATGTGTGCTGAAACGAGCCGTTTCAGTTTTCAGTGTTTTTCATACGTCACAACGCCATCCGGTCTGTAACGGAAGTCAGAGCTCGGAGCTTGTTCAGCCCATAGACTGTATAAAATACAACTCAACTCCTCCTCCGTTTTTCATTACCTGCACACATGTGCTAACAAGGAGCTTAGGAGGGAGGCATGCTAGTTGTAGGCTGTCTTAATAAACACAAAGGTCGGTTTTACTCCCCACGTCTGCAGATTTGAAGATCTAGTGGATGATTTTTGTTTTTCATGGAAAAGTGCTAGCGCTAGTTAGCATAGCCACATAGCTACATGATCGTCACTGTGTACCAAGATACACGTCGACATACTGACAAATAAAACAACAAGAAACACTAAATCTGTGACCAATCGTTCAGAAAGGTCCTGCTGCAGGCGCCTCTCTGTCAGGATCAGATTCTGGATCAAATTCAGAGGGTTGACGTAACGCGGGTCTGTCAGCAGCCGTGTATATTCAGCCAACATGTAAACATTAAAACAACGTGCTGGAGAGCTGAGGCCACACCCACTTCCTGAGGGGGCGTGGTCAGAGAGCTCATTCTCATTTCAAGACACACAAAACAGCCTGTTCTGAGCAGGGCTGAAAAAGAGGGGTTTACAGGCATCCCAAAATCTGATTTCAAAGTGTTTTTTTGAGCAATAAACTTTAAAGACATGTTTTGGGGACCTCTTAGACCAATATATTTTGATGAAAAGGAGCATAATATGTCACCTTTAATGGCAGCGAAAGTTGGGAGAAATCTAATCTTAAAGTCCATTTGAAAAGCTCACACAAGACGACTAACCTAGCTTACCTTGTCAAGGCAAGGGACGGCGCCCAGCCCCCTTCCTCTGAAACAGAAGCTAATCCACGGCCAGGCAGCATGATGGAGCCCGAGACAACCATAGGGCAGAAAACACTGCTGGCACCAAGCGGCAACCTCCGGTCTAAAAATATGAGTCAATGCGGAAGTGTTAAAAGCTGCAGTTCATCGAGGATCCGCTTGAGGCTGGCTCCAGAAGTACCGGAAGTCACATACACATGAATGGGGAAAAGACGATCTTTGCAGCATTAATAAACATATTTACAGCCTGGTACAAAAGATGAGTGTAGTATGAATAGCTAATTTCTCGACGTCCTCTCACTGTGAGGGGGGTGAATTTTTTTCTAATTCGGCAATTTCGAAGATATTGAGATTACCAGTCTTCCAATGAGAGGCACAGCTGCCTGTGGGAACACTGCAGCTGTTGGCTAAGAGGCTCAAAGCCCGCCTCTTTACGTCACACTGGCTCGACAGAAGCAATATGGCTGCCGCAGCCGATTGGTCTCAAAACAGCTCTGCAGAAACAGATGGGTGACGTCACGGATACTACGCCCATATTTTTTACAGTCTATGGTACACAGGCAGGAACATCACAAGCGGGAGGAAGCTTACCACATGCCTTTTCTGACCTTTTTAAATCTTGCCCTTGAAAACTAACCCATATTACAAAAAAGACTAAAACTAATACTGAAACTAGTACAAACTAAACTAAAACTAAACATTTTCAAAAAACTAAACTAAACTAACAAACCCACTTTAAAAATGAATTAAAACTAAACTGAAATTGAAAACAAAAAGTCAAAATGAAATAGAAATAAAAAACTAATGAAAAATGGAAAACTATAATAACCTTGTTTCCTGCCTGAGGTTTCTGCCTGTTCAAAGAAAGTGTTTTAACTTACTACTGTTACCAAGCACTTCCTCTTAATTAAACTATTTTATACAGTTGTGCTCATAAGTTTACATACACTGGCAGAATGTATGGTTTCTTGGGTAGTTTCTGTTGTCATTCTGATATAAAAAGAGTAAACAGTTCTTTGATAAAAATTTTGCTTCACCTAACCACTAACCATGAGTGAAAAAACATTTTTCTCTTATCATTCATATTCTCTGAAAAATGGCCAAAAAAATCACAAATTCTGCCAGGGTATGTAACCTTATGAGCACAACTGTATCTCTCTTAATAAAATAAGAAAGAGTACAGACAGGACCTGACCAGCTTGTAAAGAGACGGGCTAACTTTTGTTGTGACGTGCGCAACCAAAGTGAAAATATAGACCGATTAAAACCGTTTCTTCTCTTTGGAAATTTCGTAAATCTTTCTATTGAGGAGCTTCAACAAGACTCATCTTGGAAGCATAATTAGTCATACATTTTTGCATGTTTGTGCATGTGAAATCTTGAGCTAAGATGGCAGAAGTGTTGCAGAAAATTGGTATTCATCCAATATGCCAGTGCCCAGTTTGGTAACTTCTCCTACTTAGCAATGCCCAGACGCCCCTGGGATTGATGTGCCATCGATTTTCATGCATGAAAATTCAAACAATGTGTCAGATGTGTCAGCTGTAGTGCAATGGTTCTGAAGGGCAGATGTGCAGATTTGTATTTGCTCTATTATCATCTGCATTTATCTCTCAAATCTAACCTCCAACTCAAACAGAGTCAACACTGTGAGATTCTCAAGCCCTTGGAATTAACATCTTCACTCCCTAATCTGTAGACTTCTGTGCATTGTGAAAACTGCTTGCATGTAATCTTTTCACTCCAACAAAGATATTAGCCTGGAGCTAGAGCTGTTGCTCCATTATGCAGTTATTCAAAGGAGGATTTGGCGACAGGAGGGTCCATTCATTTTTCTGGCTCCTTCAGAAATCACATCTCGCCTGAAAGGACCGCAGCTGTTTCATCCTCACTTTGTGTGATTGAGTCGGTCCAGTGTGGACCGAGCTCTGAACATTTCTATGAAGCAGTTTTTTTTTTCTGTCATGTGAATATATCATGCATGTTTCCGCAGACTGCCGAGCCACAGGCCTGCTATTGATTATCAGGAGGAAAGGATATGAGACATGTCTAATGTATCCCTCGAGGAGTTAATGTAATGAGGCACACAGATAGGCGCTGATTGCTCCATTTTCGTAGATTGGGCACATCCACCTACACAGTTGACCCCAGTGACTTCAGCACTGTATCATAGTGCTGTTAACCGTCACTGTTAGTGTGAATGGAGACTACTGCAGACTCAAGAGATTGGTGGTGGAACATTAGAGTAGCCATCACTTCATTATTGAATCATGAAGAAGAAATGTTCAGTTACTCTGAGGACTTGATTGATTTGGTATTTGTAGTGTAATTTGTTTTTTATATCACTTATTTTAATTCATTTTTTTCAGATGAGAGAAAGAAAGATGCTTATTCTTCCTTTTTACATGAACTTTTGAGAATTTAATATAAAACATATGTTTTTAGAAGTAAACTAAAGACCTACCTTTTTTTTTTTTTAAGTTATATTTTTGGCTTCTTCGCCTTTTTTAGATAGGACAGCTGAAGAGAGACAGGAAATGTGGGGAGTAGAGAGTGGGGGAAGACATGCAGTGAATAGTCGACCGGCGACCTCTGCAACAAGGACTATAGCCTCTATACGTGGGGCGCTTAGACCGCTAGGCCACCAGCGCCCCAAGACCTACCTTTTTAATCTGGCTTTTAAATTGGAGTAATTTATCTTTAGCCATTGACTGCATTATTATAATCATTGTTTTAACATTATCTTATTTATTTAGTTATCTATGTATTTCTTGTATATATCTGATCTTTTGAACTTTAACTGATTTTTAACTTAGCTTTCTACCTATACTTATTTAATTGATTTTACTATATTAATTTAATTTAATTGTAGTCTTTTTTTTATCACCATCTTCTTTCTTGTTTTATTTTTTTAAATTATTTGACCAATTTCTGTTGTTTTCTGTCTCTTTGTGAAACACTTTAGGCTGCATGTTTGTATGTATGAATGTTGCTATATAGCTAAAGTTGATTATATGACATAAAGAGGGGGTCCAGTTATTTGGGAGTCATGCTTTTTAGCCTCTCAACTCAACTTTATTTATATAGCACCTTTCATGCATAAAAACATGCAGCCCAAAGTGCTTCACAGAATAATAGAGAGACAGAAAACAACAGCAATGGTCAAATACTAAAAGGCATAATTATAAATAAAATACTTCAAAATAAAATAAATTCAATACAGTAAAATTAATAAAAGAAGTAATAGTGGAAAGAAAAGTAAAAAAATAAGGTAGTGTTAACAAGATCAGATGAATACAAGAAATAAATAGGTAAATAAATAAATAAATATAATAAATAAAATTTAAAGCAATGATTAAAATAATAATGATTAAAATAATAATACTAATAATAATAATGATAATAATACTAATAATAATAATAATAATAATAATAATAATAATAATAATAATAATAATAATGCAGTCCAGGGCTAAAAATAAATTACTCCAAATTAAAAGCTAGATTAAAAAGGTAAGTCTTAAGTGTACTTTTAAAAACACCCAAATGGTTCTGCATTTGATTTCAAATAGATGCAGGTGAAAATTCTCTTTAAATTCAGTCACCTTACATATTGGTGGCTTAACCAAGTTTTGTGTCCTTCTTTGACCAATTTCTTAATGATAGGCAATCAAAAAGTCACAGAATAATAGTAGTTCTCTGATTTTGCCCCTGGGATTACAGTGGTGGTGGTGGTGGGGGGGGGGGGGGTAATCTTGAAAAGCCACTGTACCAAATTTGGCTTAATGTCAACCCCTGAAATGTACCGGAACTACTTTCTGTGTATTGATTTGATTGTGTGATGAGGTTGTCTCTGGTATCGTTTTCGCTGTTGAGAATTAATCACTGTTGTTACAGTGTTTTGACCAATCAGGATCGAATATTTAATACAGCCAGGTTGTAGTAGTATGTTTTTGAAAGGTCAGTAGCCAGAGATAGATGAATCTGGAGATTTCACACACCTTGAAATGAGCCACTGATTTTTTGCAAATTAGCTTGTGATTTAAAATCAATCAGCGTCTTATGAATCGATACGGTATCCCACGCACAATATTGTGATGCTTAAGTGAATCAATACATTCTTAAAGCCCTAGTTGATGCATACTTAAACTCACCTGCAGCATGTTAAGTATTTCAGATCATCTATCATGTGAATGTTTGACATTCTTCTCTTGTACATGAAGCAACATGGTTTCAAAACCTTTACAGAGCAACCGTAGATTCATCCTGTTATCAGCCCTTCAAAGTATTGACAGGACAGGGAATATTGATCTATGTGAACATTATACGTATAATTGTGCCACAGCTGAGCTACATAGTCACATAACCTTTATTCCACAAAAGCTGAGCCAATTATTCCAAAAGATTGTGGTTTAGACGGACAAATCAAATTAGTCATTTAATGGTGTGATTCTCTGCCTCAATTAAAGGTAATTGCTTTGTGTGCTTCACGCCACCCACACTGTGTTGCCTGTCTTTCAGTAAATAACAATAGCAGCGCTGGTAATAATGGCACATAAAGCTTTGCACCACATGCATGGATTCACAAAGCCTGTGGTTGTCATCCTCCCGCTGCCTGAACAGTTCTGCATTTAATATGAACTCTGGCTGCTCATTAGTGGTGGCCAACCGAATGAAACACTGGTGATCAGTCACATGGTCTTTATTCAGACAAACGACAACAGGTATATCACCTTCTCCTTTAAACTGCTTTTGAAGAGTTAGTACTTGAGATCACCAGTCTTTCTGTGGAAGGGGGTAGTGTATAGGGTTGTAAAATTCCTGGAATTTTCAAAGTTGGAAACTTTCCATGAGAATAAACAGGAATAAACAAGGAATTTACTAAATTGAAGGTTGGCTCTTAATAGGGAACTTAAATATAGTTGGGGAAAATATATATTTTAGCATAATCCTGACTAAAACAACCAGATTTTATGCAAGTACAGTTGAATATCTATTCTATTCCTCAATCACATGCACATAGCACACTACTTACTGCAGGGCTATTGAGACCACGCATGCACATGCACTGTGCATTCCTCCATCACATGCACGGATGATTTCTAGAATCCTGCAGAGGCTAGGCTTGAGAAGCTTGAGGGAAGATGCTTTTTTATTTGCATGTTGAATGGAACTTTTTTTTGGAGGGAGAGGGGCTCTTTTCATTTAACATTTTGAATGGGACTTTGTTGGGATTGCATTTTTGTTAATTTTTGAATGGGTTGGGTCGGGGGGATGAGTAATATTTAACTCAACATTCATGTTTTTGTTCTTCAATGAAAGAATTGATTGATCCATAAGATATTTAACACTTGATAAAGTTCTACTTACAAATCAATCTGTTTTAATTATATCATTTTTAATGGATGTCTGCTTACAACAAAAAAATATTTATGCTTGGATATGATACCTTTCCATTAAATGACCCTCAATTCTTATAAATTCCCATGGAAAGATCTAGTGGTGCAACGGATCATCGTTGATCCGTGATCCGTACGTTATGCCTCTCCACGGACCGGCACGGACGTGGTCCGCGGATCGGTTGATGAAAAAAGTTGCGCGTGTTCACGTGATGACCGCATGTTCAATCCACACTCACTCGTCAAGCACAGCAGTAGTCATGGCAAGTGAAGGAGCAGCGGAACTTGAAAACCCTCCTGCAACTTTTAAGTCACATGTATGGGAGCATTTTGGTTTCCCTGTGAATTACAGTGAATGCTGAATGTGCTTGAGCCACGATATGAAATTCCGTCGCGCACCCACTAGACCAGAGGCCGTCAATACGCGGCCCGCGGACCGCATCCGGCCGCCTGTTCATGGCCCCCGAACTGTTATTCCTTCACTCTGTGTTCTGGTCGTGTTTACCGGGACTTGTCTCCATGTCAACGATACGCAGACAGGCTGTTACTGGGTCACTTAGAGTCCACTGCTGCGAGTGCAATTTTTAACTTTCACTTTCATTTACGGAGCAGTTCGCATATTGGCACTTTGCCAGCTGTAGGACTCTAGAATGCACGAAAACGGTGTGTTCAGTTTGCATATCAAAGAAAAGTGGACGGTGAAAATCACCAAATGAAAGAAGAATGGAGTGAAACTTTTGAAGTTCCTCTGGTCCTTCACTTGTCATGACATGAAATGCAGTGAATGAGCCAGGACTGGGCCCAGAGTAAATTTTGAGTTGATGGTTGTTTTTATTTAATGGGCAAAAGTTTAAAAGTGTTTTACAAAATAAATGGAGGACAAAGTTATATTTGTCTTTTTATTTTTTATTTTTTGCTGATCCGAAAAATGATCCGATCCGTGACTCAAAACCGTGATCCGATCCGAACCGTGAGTTTTTTGATCCGTTACACCCCTAGAAAGATCCCAATTTGGAATATTTCCAAAATTCCCCAGCTTAACTTCCAATGGAAATTTACCAGAAACTTTCCAAAAAATGTTCCACCCTTTTGCAACCCTAATTATTACACAGCTAGGTTAAAAACTTGTGATTGGTCAGTTTGTTGCATTCCGAGGTCCTCTTTTTCCCAATAGCAGACCGTTGCTTTGAAGAACAGACTGTTGGTATGGATGTCGCTCTGACAACAGACTCCTGCAGACTAACTGTGATCATATCAATCAGCAGAAAGAAGTCAGATGTTCATTTCCTGTGAGGAAAAAAAAAACAGTGGAGAAACAGTAAGAGTGGTAATAAAATATATACACAGTATATAATTCAAGAAAACTGAAACAACCACATTGAAATCTACAAAACCGATGATGTCACATGAAGATCTGGGATGCTGTGGTGAATGGAAAATAAATTCCCCCACACTCTGTCTTTGTTAAGGCAGAAAACCTGGATCAGGTGCTCTGCTGTTTCATGCGGCCCTGTTCACCTCGTTTCACCTCACCACTCACCATCAGTGGAAATGTTCAGTTTCATCTGACAGCCATGCTAGTACAGATTTAACTGTTTCTATGGATGCATTTCTGATTGTGTCTAATGGGCTATCACATTAATTATCATAAATAAATTAAAAGCAAATATTTTGGACCAAATTATTGATATCTTAATCATGCAGATAATGTATAGTTGGCAGGTTATTGAAGCTGGATACTGTGGCTGACGGTTCCTTTTTTCTCATAACCTCTCTTGCTTTTTCTTTGCTATTTTCGTCTCATATCCGTCATTACCCTCCGTAATCAACCAACATACATTTATCCAACTTTATGAAGTGATATGAAAAGAGTTTGAGCTCCAGAGTCTGTTATCAGATTGATGTCCTGCTTTGAGGGGCCTCCAGAGAAAGAGCAGACCAATGGGAGTCCAGTTTAAAACACAGCCTTGTAATAAATGTAGAAATATTTAAATATAGGGTCCATGTCATAAAATAGACAGATATGCTTTCTCAAAGCGACCCTGAGCCTTTCTAAGAGCTGGCCTTTGATATCGATGTGACCTCAGTCTGAAATTGGGGGAACCAAGATGAACGAGAGACATTAGAGGCTCCCAATGAAACACAAGCAGAGTTGACCGTGGGGCATCTGCGCCTCGCAGCGTTTCACCGAGACGGACTGGAGGAGAAACGTCCACTAATGGAAAGTGGTGGCCACTTAAATATATTGATCTCACCTCTGTGTTTTTGTCCTGTTTGTATTTTAGCAAATGCAATCTTACATTCCAAAGAAAAAAACAGGAAGTCATGAATAATTCAAGTGTCAGAGAGATATGGACATGTTGGATAATTGCTGTGTTCAGGGCCATTTTTTCATTGGCTCAACATTTTGACCCTCACGTGTCTGTGTATGTATGTGGTAGAACTTCTGTGTAACCCAACTCATGAATATGCTTATGCACCAAGTTCTTCCATGATTGGTTTGAATATCAATTGATGTCTTCTGTTATAGTCTTTAAATTGCATCTGTGAGATAAACCAAACGTACAGGAGCAACATATGAAAATGTTTCCTCCCTGTGGGCCTCACTTTATGAATTCAATGATTCCCGTGATGTCACCTCTGTATTTGTAATTTGAACATAGCTTGATTCCCTTCAACTTATTGGTTTTTATATCGATTTCCAAGCTGCCTAAGAGGCATTCCCTTCGTTCCTATAGACCATATTCCCACTGCGGTCATGATAATCAGCTCCAAAGGCAATAGACAGTGAAGATCCAGAGACCCTGGGTCACATTTTAAGCTATGAAGTATATCTGATATCTTGTTAGCTACCATCAAAACACAGGCTTTGCTAGCATTTAGCCACTTCCTAGTTAAAATTTGTGAATAATGGATACAAAAAAAGTGAAATGTATTGCTGACTGCTGTAGTTACACTAAAATTGATGTAACTGTTCAACTTTACTTCATGATAGTCAAAAATAGGATGTAAACAGTAAAATACAGGCAAATGCAAGGGGTGTTCTGTTGAGTTGTGCTACCTTGTTGAACAATGCTACCTTACTCCCTGTTACTTGTTGGCAAAAGTCACGTCACTGATCTTCAATGTTTGCATGAACCTAAACGTGTTGGGGACAACCAGAATCTGAGGCCTGGTTTGGGCATGACTTTATAAAGGGTGTTTGGGTTCTGGTTGGGTTTGGGTACACTAGTTGAACATTAGGCAGCCAGCTACTAGAAAATAAGCTGGAAAATTGACAGTATGGAGGCATTTTAGATTTATGGTTTAACGGTGTCAAGCTTGGTCCAGATTTAAACTTGGAACACAGAATCGGTTGGCTTGTTTGGATGAGGCTTGGTTCCAACTGTGTTGGACGCAAGTTCTGAAAGAAATGCGTGATAAACTGACTTTCTTTCATGGTGTATTTCATAGTGCAGTTTATGTATTTTGTGTTCTTATGTGTTTTCTTTTTCCTGTCCTCTTGTTGAGAGGAAGTTTTTGAATGTCTTGCGTCACTTTCATTTGGGACTACAGATGGAAAATAGCGGCTTCCTAAAGTTCGTCCAACCATCAATTTTTCTTTGTAAAAATGTTTATGTCGTTGCACACTGTCCCTATTAAATCAATCAATCAATCTTTATTCATTTAGTGCCAATTCACTTTTTTTCTCTCAAGATGCTTTTACAAACAGAGCAGGTCTAGACCGTACTCTTTTATATTATTAACAAAGACTCAACATAAAGACAGGATAAGATTCTGTCCCATCTTACAAGGACACACTTCCTTTAACAGGCAGAACCAGACTCATGTTAGACAGACATCTGCCTGAACTGAGTTTGGGTTGGAAAGAGGGATAGAGGGAGATAAAGAGACAGAGATGATAGTGGTGGGATGGATAGTAGTAGTTGTAGCAGCTGGAGTCTGGCACGTCTGTAGCTGCTGGAAATAAATAAAACAAATAAATAAATACAGTCAAAATCAAAATCAATAAACCTGGGCAGCACTCTCTGGAAACCAGTGAGCCAGTCTTGCCTTAAAACGATTTAAAGGCATTGAAACACAGGCATCTTTTGCCCTCACAACACCTCGATGAGTCAGACTTGAGGCGGAACGTCCAATAATTGAAAGCAGTAATAAGCCAATTAAATGTATTGACAGCACTGGTTAGAGTGTGCTGTTTTAGCTGCAGGTGAGGCAATGAAGAATTAGCAGGAGTTGAGCTAACAGGGTCATGAGTTTAACGCCCATTGAGGACACTTTGAAAGGTTAATTAACACTTGTTGCGTTTGATTGGGCGCATTTTCCACCAAGTTAACGGATTACTAGTATTAACAATTATAGCCTACATTATTCTTGGGGTGAGTTCATCCTTGCAGTCATATTTTAACATAAATGTACTTTACATTTTTGATTGTGAACATTCTTTGAGTCAAAATGGTCAAGTTTGAGCTTTAAAAAGTGAGGATTTACATCGTTCTTTTTATATTTGGACTAGTTTTCAAACCATCACTTGACAGACGTCAGGATGAACACCGGGGAGTTGTATGAAAAAGCCAAGAAATGAGTTCAGCCTGAATGAAGGCTGCAGATCATCCTCAGTGAATAGATCCAGACCAAAGTCAGCAGTTTTTCCATTCAGGACAAAGGAAGTATTGAAGGACGCTTTCACAGCTTCTCTTGTTATAGCCATGAACTCTTGACTGATCCTCTAAACAGTATTCGTCTTATACAAACTGTGTCCTTACAAAGATCAGGTGTCCGTGTGTGTCGTGTTTGTTTTGAGACTAGCATCGTAATCCAGTCAGACTCAGACACTTATAGTTGTCCGCTGATGAATTTACAGCCAGAAAAAGAGGAACTCTAGATTTGTGGAAAGAATCAATCAAGCTGATTTTTTTTATTTGTGTTTGTTTTGATGTAAGCGCTGCGGCCTGTGCTGTATTTCATCCACCCAAGTCTTCAAAGGATGGCGTGGCTTTCAGGCAGTTTGGTGCTTTTTCAAGGCGATGTGCAGGTCTTTATTTAGCTGCCAGTGGGTGCATTGTTCTTATCTTGATGCAGACTTTGAAGCCTCTTTGAAAAGAGAGAAAACAACTGCTAACAAGAGTTTGCCTGTGAGAAAAACAAACACTCATTTACATCAAATTAACAAATACAGTAAATCAGTTTCAGGTTGTATGAGGACTTTCTCAGCTCCTTGATGTGAAAAATAAGTAAAAAAAAAACAAAGGTAAATAAAAAGAAAGCACCAATCTGTTCGCAGTAAACCCGATGGATCGGATGATTCCGTCGGGAGTGCTTTTTTCACACCATCGATCCATTTTTAGCGCCGCCTTGATCAGTAAAAGCTGTTTACTGGTCTACTCAGCTAACCTAATAGCCGAGGCTCCTTGCATCTTTATAATGAGGGACCCAGATGTCCCAGCACTCACAGACTGATGCTGATTCCAGCCGCAGGGACCAGCCTGAGGAGGCTACATGTGGGCCTGAAGCACACACTCATCCTCACCTGGTTTCCCCTCTGTGTAGCCTCAGTGTGACTTTACAGAGCCATGAAGAGAACAACGAGGAGAGGAGAGCTTCCTCTTTAGATTAGAGGTTAACAAGCTATGAAACTGATGTTTGTATTGATTTTGTTAATGTAACTGTCAAACTCTGGGGAGTCTTTGCTCAGTCCAACCAGCCTGTCACTATCAGTCAGTGTGTTGCACGTCACACAGGTCAGGTCTGTTTAGTGCCAGTCAGCTTTTTAAATCTTAGTAGAATAAAGACTAATCTTTTTTTATAATTAGTTATCATCCACTACATCAGTGGAAAAAAAGAGGGGGTAGTTTAATTTCTACAACATTTATCAAAGTAAGATTATAAAGATACACTCAACAATTTATAATGCTGGATTCACAATATAAGATGAATTCACCATTTTTGTTTAGTGGTGTCAGTGACCCAGTCTCTGTTCAACCCTTATAGAACAGATGTCTCAGAAAACTGTTATTTCAGGCTTTTATTTTGCCTTTTTACTGACTTAAGGTAAAGGTAACTGTGTTTCCTGTTTTGTGATTTAGCATGCTTTTATTTTGAAAGGACACAAAATGTACTTCCGCTGGATCATAAAGTTACGAGAGGTAATAAAAACTGCTAAAAGAACGTTAAACAGTTAAAACTTGTTGAATATTAGAAACCCAAAAAGAGGCCTGGGACTAGCCTACACAAGGATGAGAGAAAAATAAAGAGAGATAGAGAAATAGTAGATCTTGTATGGGGGAAAAAATGCTAAAATGGTCTATTTGATGAGCCACCCAGGACATTCAATCAATCAATGAATCAATCTTTATTTTTATAGCACCAAATCATAACAAACGTTATCTCAAGACTCTTTACAAACAGAGCCGGTCTAGACCGTACTCTGTTATATTATTAACAAAGACCCAACATCAAGACAGGATAAGATCCAGTCCCATCTTACAGACTGAACTCAGTCTGATCTCATCTTAATCCACCATGAGCAGAATGCTGCACACTTTGCAGCATTTAGCAAGTTACAGTGGCAAGGACAAACTTCCTTTAACAGGCAGAAATCTCAAGTAGAACCAGACTCATGTTAGACACACATCTGCTGAGACCGTGTTGGGGTTGGAAAGAGGGATAGAGGAGATGAAGAGAGAGAGAAAGAGAGAGAGATGATAGTAATGAGACGGGTAGTAGTACTTGTAGCCGCTGGAGTCTGGCACGTCCACAGCAGTAGGTCGTTTACGGCAGCAACTCAGAGGAACCTACAAGACAAGGGAGTTCATAGACTCCAGAAAGGTCTATGGTTAGTAACTTTAATGGGACAGAGAGAGTTAAAGTAAGTGATAGAGGGGAGAGGGGTGAGATAGAATCCCAGTGTGTCAGTTCCCCTGGCAGTCTAAGCCTATAGCAGCATAACTAAGAGCTGGTCTAAACCTGAGCTAGCCCTCTCTCGTTTTTTAACTGTCACGTACGTTTAGTACGTTTAGTCATATCCCTAATTCAAAGTGCATTCAGCCTTTTTTATCCGTGCTAGCTTTGAGGTTGTAGAAAGGTTGGTTGGCACCCACTTTGGCAAGGACTTAGTTCCATTGCCGTGAAATGTTGTACACAAATCCAGGAACCACAGGAGATGAATCCTGATGACTTCAGTGATCCCTTCACTCAACCTTATGGCCAACCATCATGGTTCAGGTGCTATGTGCCGATTATTCTGAATGGAACCATTAGTTGGGAACATGTTTGGCAGGACAAAGCACCTATGCTATGACAGTTTTTATATTTATGACTAGCTATGAGGAAACCGATAGATGTGCAGACGTCTTCACTGCTCTCGTCTTGTAAATGATTTTCTTCCTTCAAGGTCAGATGTTGTATTCACCCTGTGTATGTCACTCTTCTGGGTTCACACCAGGCGTTACTCTGGTGCACTTTGCAGAATATTCCAACATCAGCTCACATCAACTTCTTCTTCTTCTTCTTCTTGTGGAAATGTTACCAGGGTGCTGTCTGGAGAAGTCTGGGTTAGGTTTGGGTGAAAGTTTCAGAAGTTTGATATTCCACCAGTAGAAAGAGGACAGCTCCCTCAGAAACACTGTTTGTGTCACATCAAATATCCATGGTGACCTCATTGGCTCTGACACTATTGACTGCAGGAAGTGATTCATAAAGAAGAGCTCCTTACGTTCCCCTCCGCTTCAGCTGCACCTCGTGTTTCGTGCCACCCGATGAATGTTAGCGTGCAGACCTCCTTAGCCATGATGGTAAACACCACTTTCATTGTGAGCAGGTTAGCATGTTGAAGATAGCATTAAGCTCAAAGCCTCATAAAGCCACCAGCATGGGTGTGACTCTCTGTCATATTTCACTCCAGAATTAAGCAAATTTAAACAGCTTAAATAAATCTCTGTGCACATATACATCATTATGTAACAGCAGTCACCCTTTTACCTGGTGCATCACATGAACAGTAAGTCATCAGTGATGCACTCAGCTGTTTGTAGAAGTTGCATAATGAGGTGAGTGTGATCAGGATGTGATGAACGAGTTAAACGCGAGGCTACATTTGTGTGTCACGTCTTTCTTTGACTGATCTCAACAGAACAAACATGAGTCAGTTGATTCAGAGATACAGGAAGCCACAAAAATACAACCTTTTAATTATTGATGTATTAAAAACACTCAATCATAAGGAAACTGCCTGCTTGTGTAAGAAAACTAAATATATGATCGAAAACAGAAGTTTATTCTAAGGATTCTGCAGTTGTATAACATTTTTAATCAATGCATCATCTCTACTTTATCAGTGTTACATTATATTAATGCTAGATGTAGACTCACAAAGATATCGGGTGTTGTCTCACGTAGAAATATGAGTGTATAGTTATGTTATCACATAGACATTGATCACAGTAGAACATCTCTGCGCGCTCCTCCAGCCGGATCATTAAGACCAACACATATTTCTTTTTGACAGCATTGATCCCGGTCTCCTTAAATCCGCATAAAACCATTAAAAACGACGCCTTTTGTAATCTAACAACATCCAGCAGAAAGCTTAATGGGCAGAAACCCTGCACAACTGTATCGCCGGTGTAGAGATGATGGATTAGATTACCCCGTACGTAGAGTGGAGCCGCTGCCTCTTACCTCCGAACAAGCTGCTCGCCAATAAAACAGAGGCCTAATGAGAGCGAGGCCTCGAGTGGTTTGGAGCTCTTCTGATATGACTTTGACATAAACACAGCCGCGCACAATCACCATTAAAAGTTAAGAGTAAATAGCTTCAGCCCTTTTTATTGTCTCGCCTGGTTTGCTCAGGATTTTAATTGCAATTAGAGCAGACAGTGATTTATCGACTCGTGGTGGGTCTCAGCACCGCACCGTGTTAGGCTAATTGGTTTGGGTAAAAAGGCATGACAGGGAGCATGCTGGAGGAACTGTAGGTCTTGTAAAAGAGGAGCGGCTCCTTAGATCGTAGGAACATGCTTCCTGGACAGACGTTCCCGTTTGTTTCTTGAAGTCGGTGCAATTAATTGTGCTCCTTTCTTCCTTCTGTCCTTTGATTTTATATCAACACTTGTCTTAGTGCTGACAAACACACATAATAAAACACTCAATCAGGTCTGCAATGAATCACAATTTTAAAGTTAACTAAATTTATGAGTATTTTTAAATGCACATCATACAAATCTGAAGTTATCCCAATAAGAAGATTATTTCATGCAGAAAGCCGTGCTCTCTTAGTCAGAATATCAACATTTTACACAGAGACTGTATTTAAAGATGGATGACACGATAGCCCCCCAAAACTGAAGCCAAATCATCTGGAACTCCCACTTCTGACAGGTTGCATAAAGCTCTCCTTCCCCCATATGAACAGATGGGACACTGGTCAGACTTTACGTTAGAAACACACAACATGATAAATGATTTGAAACATTGTTTTCTGTCGTTTCAGTTAGTTTGTATGCTGATATATGAAGCTTGAGCTAGCTATCAGCTTCCCTTAGAGCAGGGGTGTCAAACTCATTTCAGTTCAGGGGCCACCTACAGCCCAATTTGATCTCAAGTGGGCTGGACCAGTAAAATCAGAACATAACCTATAAATAATGAAAACTCCAAATGTTTCCCTTTGTTTTAGTGCAAAAAAGTACAAGTACATTCTGAAAATGTTCACATTACATTAACTATCTTTTTAAAAAAACAGCTGTTGTATTTTTCGCCGTGATGAGTCTCATAGTGAGACCTATGACGTACGCACATATATGGTAAGCATGTGCACGATATGTGGCTCCTTTTTTCAAAAAAGTTGTGCTGTCACAAGTTTACATATACCAAAACTTTAGTGTTGATTGGATTTTGTTGTTCTCTAAAAAGTCTATGAATTTCCACTGGATTATGCAAATTGAAAATGTTCTCCCAGAGTGCCGTTCAGGTGCACTCCATCAGCACTATGATTGTATGCGTCCCCAAGAGGACAAATCTGAAATAGCAGTTACTTTTATTGAAAAACTGTAGTGTCTTCTCTGTAATTGTTTCACTTTGGGAAGTCATCCACGGGCCGGATTGGAACCTTTTGCGGGCAGGTTTTGGCCTTCGGGCCGTATGTTTGACACCCCGGCCTTAGAGTATAATAAATTATTTTAAAAGGGTATTTTTGAGTTATTTTACAGGTTGACACAGATATTGATAGTATCACAAAGAACAACCATACATACTTTTTAAAGCTCTTGTGAAAATGTTTTGGTTTGTGTTGATTTTGGCGACCCCTGTGGACAAAACGTTAAACCTTATTTTATTCTATTTGAATAATCTGTAAAAAGTATTTTTACTTGAAGTACCGGTCTCTATCTGACACTTACCTGGTGGCAGGGTTCACAGAAATGAAAAAAGACTACATAGAAAAAGTCAGTCTAAACGCTGATGGTGTCATAAAAATACATCAGTAGTAATTTCAGTCTAATTCTGCTCCTTACTGGAGTTTTAATATTTGGTTATTTTCCCTAGACCACATCATTATCATGATACTGAAAAATGAATGGCATTTTTTCTCATATCGTGCAGGCCTTCCCTGATTGCTCTCCAGTTTTCTATGATCTTTCTCGCTCTATCTCTTCTCTTATGTAACTGAGGATCTGCTGCGACAGCCAGTTTGAAAGAGAAGTAATCAATCAGTGATCACATGCCGTTACTCTGCTGGGAAACGGAGGCGGAGAAGGAAGCAGGGATTGTGTGTTTTACTTTTCACACACAGTGACACAAATGTCAACATCTCATTGCGTGTGTTCGTGTCTTGTCTGTAGAAAACACCACTGTAAAAAGTAAGCTCTGCAGTAAGCTGCAGCCTCATACATCACGCTGACTCAGTGTGTCAGGTGTATACTGAAGGTGTGGTCTGGTCAACATGGGTGTGTATGGGGGATGTTTGTAGTGTCTGTGTGGTTCTGTCTGCACTGCCACCAACAGGGCCGAGGGAGCACGCTCTGCAGACAGGTTAGGATAGTCTGCAGGTACGGGCATGCCCGGATACTTTAGGATAATTAATGTTTGTGTATTTGTTAAGTATTTGCTCCATATTCAGGACTGTGAGCCTGTTGTAAGGTAGCACACCAAAAAATGTAAATCTGAAAACTGTCACACTTCTAAAGGAATAAAGGAGAAGTGATAGCTTTTAAATGGAGTTACCTGAATATAATAACCACAGTAAGAGAGACATCACTTATATGATGTACGTACAGTGTTCTCTGAAGGTCCTGCTCTGCATTTATGTAAACCTGAAAGTGTTGAGTCTTGTGGGTCTTTAAAGTACCAAGTTAGGTGTTTTTTTCAGCACTGATTTGATTAAAAACATTTCTTTTTCTGGTTAAGTTTTTAAATAAAAGTGAAATGGAAGATAACAGGTTTAAAACTACACCAAGAAGAGTTATTGTTGTTGGTTGCTCACCATGATGTCTTAATATAGAAGAGCTCTTAATTGAGGAGGAAACAAATTGCAATTTTAAATCATTTCTTGTACGGGCAGAACACAACCTCCACGGCCAAGCACATCAGCTTTGTTGTCAAATGAAAACAAAATGCAGAACCTTGAAGACTGTCTTTGGGTTTAACAAATCTGTCAACTCTGGCTGCAGTGCGACAGTCATCATCCTCAAACTTGGTACCAAGTAGGGATGATTTTTGAATGCTTGAATATTCGTTCACTTATTACAAATCGAAGAGTTAATGCGAATATTATCTCATTTTGAAAATACTATTTTCATCGTTTTCTCTGGTGCCTGGTTGTAATACGGTATTCCCGCCAGATGGTGGCTATAGAGCGCTTTAAAGCTATTTGCTGACCGCATTAAAGCTGGGGTTGGTAGTCTCGGAAAACCAGCATGAATTTGAATGTAGCTTTTCATCATGACTCCGTCTAACCCCTCCCCTCCTCCCTCGGAGCTCCTCCAAAACGTTGCCCCCCTGCTCACATGCACGAGCGCCGCTGATTCTCGACCATATGATGATGACTGATTCAAAACCGGTCCTCACCAAAACATTCTCATAGTAAAGTTAAAAACACAAACAAACATGGCTGCTGTTAGCACTCACAACTATCATGCTAGCATTATCCAGTTGTCATGGTGACACGATATCAGGAGAAAAGTTATAACACATATATAAAACTGTAACAGCTCTACTGTTTGTTAAACGTGTTCAGTGTAGATGTTCTTAATTCCTACAGTGTTGACGGTCAGTGAAGGCATCATGAGAGGTGTAGAGTGTGCAAGTGGGAGAGAGGAGAGACAAGAGGAGAAGTTCTTCATTCATTCAAACATTGATTGTTGATTTGTTGGTTGGCGTGGTAACGGCCGACAGTGACCGGTTATTAAAGATCAACGTGTTCACGAATCGGCTCGTCATCCCTACAGCGTCCGGACGGACGCTACAGTACATCTACATTTCTGTAGGACTTACTGAACGTCATTAATTCTTCTGCTTGTTGGTGAGAGCTTTTTAGACTCTGATCCGGACTACAGTCCTGAGCAAAGCACCTCATCAGGTCAGAGGGGACAGGCCCGAGGACGAGCGAGAGGGGCAGTAAATAGTCAGGGAAAGCAGAGGCAGGAGACGGGGACTCGGAGGAGTGCACGCCGGGGAAATGTACGCGCAGGAGGCGGGCAGAACGGCTGGACGGGATTTGATTGGTTTAAAATTTGGGGAGCCAAAAAACGGTGATTGGTTGGTGTTTTCCCAGGTTTACTCCGGCTGTAGATAGCAGCTTTTTTTCACTCTTTTTTAAGAACACATCATGTAATGATTGCCATCAGGACATAAAGATCATTTTAACCAGTATGACAAAAAGTGTATCTAAATCTGATTACCAACCCCAGCTTTAAGTAACAAAAGAAGAAGAATTCTAACTTTATTAAATAGCGAAAGAAGTGGAAAACATTAGTGACAGTTGCTGGAAATAAGTGTGTAGTGGTGTGAGATTTAGAAACAGAGATAAATGCAGAGACTGGGTAGGATGTACAATGTAAACACGGCATGCTACTGCGTCACAGAAACAGATATAAAGACATAAGTATTTTGGCTTGAAATGCCCACCCCTTGTAGCAAGTTATTATGTTATTATTATGTTATGTAATGTTGAAAATGTTAACATTGTCAGGATAAGAGTGAGTTAGCTGACTAAAGAAGGTCAGGTTTCATTCGTGTGTTGTGTTCAAGGTCAGGTCAGTAAAATGTCTATCAGACAAAGGTGGGTAAAACATCATCAGTAAATTAAAGCAATTATTTCTTTGTGGAAACAAAGACAAGTTCTTATACAACAAAAATAAATGTCCTTATTAGTTGTAGAGACAAAGACAGTTCTCTTTTCTGTTCAAGTCTTACTCTTGATAGAAGCAGTTCTTCACTGTTACTATGAAAACCAAAGAACAAAAGTTGTTTCCTGTTTCTTAACGTGACTTTCTTCACAATAAAAATGTCCTTCAGGTATTCAATCCTTTAATCAAAGGTCAGCCTTGATTCTTCACTAGAACTTTAAGTAAAGCTGAGAGTACTTGAGAATGAATTCATCCGTTATGTAATTAAAAAGAAGCCACAGTGGAGAGTGCGGCTGGATTTGAACAATACATTTTCTACATTGTGACTTAAATCATGTTGGATAATTATTAAATCAGTTTCATAAATCAGAAATGCAGTAACATTTTGCTCAACATGACTCTAAAGCCAAGAAAACGTTTCCAAGCAACAGTTTGAATTTTCAAGGACATTTTGTGAAAAGTGCTGCAAAACAGAGAAAGGCAGCAAAGTCTTACAGCGGAGAAGAAGAACCAGAAAACTGTGGACAACGTGCCTTATATGTGCTTTAAATTTTACTGAAAGTTCTCATTGTTGGTGCCCAAAGTGCAGCAATGTTCCACGTTAAATGGGACTTACACTGAGGGTGTAATAAGACTGTTATAACACTGTAATAACCTTGTTATAACGCTGTAATAAGGCAGGTTACAATACTCGTCATCTTACTGTATTTCTTTTGTACTTGTATACATTCTAAGCTAAGTCACACACATTCACTCTGTCTTTTCTTCATCCTGACTAACTGTAAGTGCTCAACAGTCTCACCGCGGGTAGAAAGAGGTGAAGAAGAACAGCAGGTAGAAGAACACAAAAGCAGGATCGAGACCACAACACATCCTGAATACAGAAGCTGAGAGCAGGACTCTGCATTAGAGGGACAAAGATAGCTCAGCAGAGCCCGGGTCACAAGCAGAAAGACACATTTTGTTAATGCTGGGTTCAACCAGCAGCATGTCAAGAGACAGGGCACCGTGTTATACAGAAGTTACACAATGCCAGCTGAGCCACTCAACACTCTGTGTGAGTAATGCTGTGTTTATTCACTGTGGAATGACTGAGGTTTACTGACCCAGCTGTCACTGACGCACTCAGGAGATTGTTTGAACTATGAATTGCTGTCTTACTACTGGAGTTGTTGCAGAGAGGTCAGGAGCTTCAATTGAGTCAGTATTTAACAGAATTCTTACACAGGACCAGAAAAGTGTCCAAATTGAAGTTTAGTTGTGTTTGTTGAAGTTGAGGAATCCAAGAGTAACAGAAAAAGTCTTGATGATCAATCAAGGTACACATCAACACGTTGTATGTTCCTGAGGATCTGTAGTTCTTAATTGTTGGAACATATCAGCACTGTGGTGCAGTGGTTTGCACTTTTGCCTCACTGGTTCGTCTCTCTATTCTGCAGCAGCATTTCATTCATTCATTTTAATTTGATGCTCAGACCATGATCACATGGTATGGAGCCACAGAACATAAATTACAAATAACAAAACAATATAATGATGGCACACGGCATGTTTGAAGTACAACAGATCTTACTTAAACAATGGAAGAACATTCTTCAGAAAAGCTCCTAATTTACAGATAAGTTTTGGCTTATCTGATTGCAAAAGCAGAATTAATTTAAACACAGAGGCACGTTGAAAATAATACCTGGGTATGAACCTCTCTCTATTATTCAGAATGCTTGTGTTCCTGCATTCAAACAAAATATGGTACTGATCCCCCACACGATCATCATTACAGAGATTACAAATCCTCAGTTTTCTATCCAGGCCTTTATACCTTCCCGTGACCTTAGGGATCCTGGTGTTATTCGTTCTAAAATTACAGATAGCCTTTCTATACTTCTGGTTTTCAAATAACAAATATTTTTCCAGTTTTACATCTCGTTTAAATTGTACATATAAATCACATGATGTCATTTTATCCAGTTCACCTTGCCACTTTTGCAAAAACTGATCTCCTCTCCTCTCCGTCTCGGTTCTCTCCAGGTTACTCACGGCCAAATTCCACCAGATCCGTGTCCAGTCCGTCTCTGATCCGTCACGGCACCAGATCTGGATAGGTTTCTATTCTAGTTAATGTGTTAACTTCCACTGGATCCACTCCGTTGTGTTCCGGCTGCGTCTCTGACCAACGCATCAATCAGCACAGAGCAGATCGAGCAGGACAGGAAGTCAGGCACCAAAACAAAATTAAAACATCCGGTTAATTTTCAGAATAAAACACTCTGTGTTATCACCAACAAACCATCATTGTGAGCGGAGCCAGGCTTGGAGTCAACATTTCAGACGTTTCATAGGACTATAAAGACAACATGCATAAAGAGTGAAGGAGAATAATCATTAATTCAGTGATTAAAACCTGGGAAAACCTCAGTCACATGACTCCAGCTGCTCTGTGCTGCGTTCCAAAAATGCAACCGGTGGGTGTTGATGGATGAGAGAGCATGGAGCAGGACAGCAGTGGATCGGAGACAGACCGGACACGGATCTGGTGGAAGTCCCGTGTCAGGCTTCCTCCCACAGTCTAAAACATGGTGGTTAGATTACCTGGTAACTCTTATTTGCTAGTAGGTATGTGTGTGTGTGTGATTGGTTGTTTCTCTTTGGCACCCTTTACATGCCTGTTAAAGACAGGACTGTTGGGTCTCCACAGGATAAATGTCACAGAGGGAAAGATGTTCTGGCTCTGATCCAGCAGGAGCAGAAGTACTGAAGGTGTAACAGAGGCATGACAGCGTCGCTAAAACCAGCATGTTGAGCAGCGCCATGTGTGTATGTTAGCTTACATGCCTCTTGTGCTTCTCCAGCATCATAACGCAATGACACCAGTGTTGTGCCCGTGGAGTTCAATGGAAAATTCAAAGGCACAGTGACGGCAGAGCTGCACATGAATAAAGAGCTCATGCGTCAGCTCTGTGAATGACTAGCAACCAGCCAAGGTCACCATGCCTCTCACTAGACTTCAGCTGAGTTCACAATAAATAGAAGTTAGAATCCCTTTTTAAAAAAAAGGTTTGGTTTTATTTTTGTCTCTTATGAAGCCTGCAGACCCGAGCAGCCGATTAGTTTGCTCCAGGCTGGAGAACATGTACGTGTGACATCACCTGTAGAGCTGAAACAAAGTGGTTTTCTGATGGCGAAACAAAGCACTGGAGTCACTTCTGAGTAGAGCGTGCATTCACAACCGTATCTGTGTTTGCGTCTGACTTTCTTGAAATCAGCTACATCACCTGGTAGAGCTGACTCTGTCTGCAGCGGTTCATCCCCCAGCTTCTGTGTCTGTTTCCTCAAGGATCTCCTGTGTGTTATACATTACATTTGAGGAATTTGCTCATTTCCACAAACTCTCATCATCGATGGCATGTTTTTTTTTTAAGCTAAATGGGTTACATCTATGGCTAATTTATGAATGAGCTTCTTATCTATTGTTCTCCACAGAATGAGATTCAATTAGTGGTGACAGCTGGCTGGAACTGTTGATCTGTTTAGGTGCATTTCGAGCAGAAGAAGACTAGAGAAGACTGCTACAAAGCTATTAAACCCAAGTGAATCACAGTTTTTTTTTTGGACAATATATTATTTTTATTTTTACCAATAAGGACAGAGTTGTAAACAGATGATTACAAGGGATGGGCATTTCAAACAAAAATACTATTCGATAATCATAGGCATCTATTCAACGATTATTCAACTAATCACTCCCCCCACACACACACACACATACACACACACCTGTCCAGTTAACAGCCCGTTTGTGTGGCAGTCATGTTAACCAGCAGCAGGATAAGGTGCTGCTAGTAGCGGGCACTGACAGCATCTGTCTCAATCCTTACGCCGGTGTTTTTGTGACGCGGCGTGGCGTGTATGTTTACATTTCACAGTCATGCTCAGTCTCTGGAAATACATGTGTAGCAGTGTCAGATTCAGAAATGGGGAAAATCACAGCGACTGCTTTCTTCTTCTTTTGCTATTTAATGCAGTTAACATTCTTCTTCTAATGTGGTTAGCAAACACTTTCAAGACACTCTATTGCCACCGTCAGGCGGGTAAACCGCATTACAACCAGGCACCGGTAAAAACTGAAAAAAAAAAATTTAAGTTATATTTTTTTGGCTTTTTGCCTTTATTTGATACAACAGCTGAAGAGAGACAGGAAGTATGGGGAGTAGAGAGTGGGGGAAGACATGCAGGAAATGGTCGACCGGCCGTGAATCGAACCGGCGACCCCTGCGACGAGGACTGTAGCCTCTGTATGTGGGGCGCGTAGACCGCTAGGCCACCAGCGCCCCAACTCTTTGATTTTTAAAAAGTGAATGAATATTTCAATATTTGAAAATCATTGCCGATCCCTAATGATTACAAAGCACCGGTTTTGTAAATATAGCAAATTGAAAACAGCGCACACATACAAAAAAAGGTAGAACAAATCAAATCAAAGAAAGAGAAATCAAGTGAATCCCAGGTGTGTGTGATGTTTTTGTGGACAGCAGGTGAAATAAAAACACTGCGGTTACTCTGCCAATCAGAAACGTTCAGCACTGTAGGCCCCGGCCCCCCAAAGTTCCTGGACCTTTGCAAATTACTACTCCCCAAGCAGGGGCTTCTCAGGGGGGAGATTAACTACCCAAGAAATAAATTTAGACCCTGGTTCCTGCAGTCAAGGAAAAGCACATAGTTCCTGGGCAAAGTTCGTGCGGTTGAAAAGCACCTGATGCTAACCCTCGGCTCCTTTTAAGCGCCTGCCTCTCGTCTAAACATGGTCACTTCTGTTTCTGGAAAACCAACATGGCAGCCAAACAGTAAACTCAAAGCTCCAAACAGGAAGCTGACAAACCTACGGATGACATCACAGTGACTATGTCCATTAAATGAAGTCTATGTCTCACATAGACTCACAGCATGGTTAAAGTTTTTCTGCATGTATTAGTGCAGTGTTTATTTTATTGGAGCTCAGTTCTGTTACACTGAGTGTCTGAGCCTGCGTGTTGAGTATTTCAGACACTCTGGTGATGCATCTTCAGCAGCAGGTTTGACTTTGCACTCACTGAAGTCAGTGAGGAGCAGAGAGAGCAGATCTGACTCTTTTTTGGATGAGCATGAATGAAACGTCAGCGTCATTCTTCATTCTCTTCACACTTGCTCACTTCTCTTTCTTCTTTACACTACCCCTCCTCTTTCTTCTCCTCTTCGTCCTTCAATCCGCGCTCTCTCCTTCCCCCTCTCTCTCTCTGTCTTCTGGACGTTTGACAGAAGGTTCTCTCATCCTCTCTGGCAGCTGTTGCCATGGTTGTGTCAGTGCCTCTGAACTACCTGTGCTGGTATTTCCATGGACACAGATCAGGATGGCACCGGGCTCTGAGGTGTAGGAGGGAGGCAGTTCACCCGTGTCAGCAGTTCTCTGTGTGTTGAAGACAGACTGACGGAGACAGAATGAGAGGAGGAGGAGGAGGAGGAGGAGGAGGAGGAGGAGGAAGAAGAAAAGGAGGAGGAGGATTAGGGTCTGGGAGGATATTAAGCAGAGAGGAGCAGGAGCCGGAAAAAGAGCTGACTGATGAGAGAGTCTTCAGTGTAGAGACTGTTGAACAGTCAGCCAATGAAATGCAGATTTTCCACTTTCCCTCTGTAACAGACTCGTTCAGTTTGGATGCATGAACGACAATCACAGAGAAGAATTCGAAATGAACCCAAGCTCTCTCCAGGGGAAGTCTAACACTGAATCCTGGAGCTGTTCCATTAACACTGAAGTGGACGTTCTAATAGTTGAAAGACATGATTTTTCAGGTTTTCTGTACTTCATGTTGAGTCACAGATTCTAGCTAAATGAGAAAGTGACTGCTTAAACCATTCCTCTGCTTTCATGAGAGCTCCTGAAAGGACGGGATGATTGAGGTCTGATTCTGAACGTGACATTTTAAAGTAGAGGGATGTGATTCTGAAATGAAATCATCAATTTGTAACTTCTATTAAGTTATATTTTTGGGCATTTTCCCCCCCATACAAATGTTAGAAAGGCAGTTTTGGAGGCCATAAAGAGATTTCACATCGTTCAGAGACAGAACTGAATCAGTCTACGGTACAGACAAGCTTAGTTGTTATTGCTAAATCTCTATCTCTTTCTGAAGCTTTTATTTTGGTATTTCCGCTAGGTGGCAGTGTGAATTTGCATATTAGCTAAGCATTTAGGATCGCGGAGCAACATTTAACATTTAGATTTAATATTTAACATTTAGATTTAATATTTAACATTTAGATTTAACGATTAGATTTAACATTTACATTTAACATTTAACATTAAGATGTAATATTTAACATTTAGATTTATATTCATATTTAGATTTAACATTTAACATTAATATTTAACACTAGATTTAAGATTTAGAGTTAACATTTAACATTTAGATTTACCATGAGGATTAACATTTAACTTTAAGATTTCAGATTTAACATTAGGATTTAACATTTGACATTAAATTAAACATTTAGATATAAAATTTAACATATTTAACATTAAGAGTTAACATTGAACATTTAGAGTTAACATTTTACATTAAGATGTAACATTTAGATTTAAAATTTAACATCTTTATTTAACATTTATAGGTAACATTTAACATTAGATTTAACATTCAGATTTAAAATTGTACATTTGTATTTAACATTTAGAGTTAACATTTAAAATCTAGAGACAACATTTAACATTTAGATGTAACATTTCAATTTGAAATTTAACATTTATATTTAACATTCAGAGGAAACATTTAACATTAGATTTAACATTCAGATTTAAAATTTTACATTTGTATTTAACATTTAGAGTTAACATTTAGAGTTAACATTTAACATTTAGATTTAAAATTTAACATCTATATTTAACATTTAGAGTTAACATTTAGATTTAACATTTAACATTAAGATTAATAGTTAACTTTAAGATTTAGCATTTGGATTTAACATTGAACATTAAGATTTAACATTTATATTCATATTTAGCATTTGGATTTAACATTGAACATTTAGATTTAAAATTTGAAATCTATATTTAACATTTATAGGTAACATTTAACATTAGATTAAACATTCAGATTTAAAATTGTACATTTGTATTCAACATTTAGAGTTAACATTTAACATTTAGAGACAACATTTAACATTTAGATATAACATTTCAATTTGAAATTTAACATTTATATTTAACATTCAGAGGTAACATTTAACATTAGATTTAACATTCAGATTTAAAATTTTACATTTGTATTTAACATTTAGAGTTAACATTTAGATTTAACATTTAGAGTTAACATTTAGATTTAACATTTAACAATTAAGATTAATAGTTAACTTTAAGATTAAGCATTTTGATTTAACATTGAACATTTAGATTTAACATTTATATTCATATTTAGCATTTGCATTTAACATTGAACATTTAGATTTAACATTTAACATTTGGATTTAACACTGATGGTAACTTAAAAATATTTTTCACAACAAATTTTAATGTAAAAATCACATATTGCTCTAAATGTGATGTGAAAAATGACTTAAAAATTCACACTATGTTTTTATGAAGTTTAGGAGCTAAATGTGGAGAATTTATTTTCAATGAGCACAACTTTACAAACGGCACCCCATACTTCTTCAGGCTCGCCGACCATAATCAAGAACACTCATATTAGAGGAGTTAATTATTTCAAGAGACAATCCTCACTGATCAAAAGTTGTAAAGTTATGAGAATAAGAAAGATTTTGTAGAGGAAAAAGAGATAACATCATTGTATGTTTCTGCCACAGACTGACACCTGAGTACAGAAGTTGGCTGTGCAAAGAGAGCCCTGTTTACCGTCAGTGTCATGTTCAACTTTATAAAGGGAGGTTGGGAGGCGTGTCAGATGTGGCCTTGATTATTGTTCTCTATGACGCTACAAGAGATAAAAATGGTTGAATACTACATCTGTCAGATCAGGATATAATCATGCATATAACATGTTGTCCAACCTTGGCATTCACATCTTCCATATGAATGAGTACCAAAAAAAATGTTCACTTGCTGCGTTTCTATCCCATGTCCTCCTGATTGGATCTCTTCTGACTGAGTTATTTGAAGGTGCGGCTCTCAGAATACGGTTAGCCGGTAATGTTTGATCAGATAAAGACGAGAGCAGCCTTGAATCAGGTTCAAGATTTCGATTTTATGCCCACCAAATCCAGGTTTCTAAGCCTGCATCTTTACCTGTGAGGGTGAAAATCAGTCTGACTGATCACAGGTCCTCAGCATAAAGCCTCCATCCCCCCCAGCCGTCACATAAAGCTGACGTCCTCATTCCCTCCTCTTATCCGTCATTGTAACCCGGTAAATGCTCCTATTCATGAATCATCTCTTCTCTGCCTGTTTGACAGCAGGGATTCGACCCCCAGACAACAAGCCCTCCTGCAGCCTCTCCTTTTTGACCCCTTTTACTTCCAGGACAGCCGAGCAATCAAGGACAGCTGCAGATGGTGCTGAGTGTCCCGCATAGAGAGAGGCGGAGACCGGGAACAAAATGAGAGGCTGTGATTGACTGCAGCTCTCCTGTCAGGTCTCCCACTGATCAAACATCTGTGTGTGGCACTCTGACCGAAGCTGCTGTTTGTGCCCGTGTACTGCAGGACCTGTAGAGCAAGTCAGACTGACATCTTTGTCCTTAAACTCTGTTTTAGATCTTGTTGGATAGATTTATTTCCACACTTTCTGCCTCTGTTGCTCACTCTGTAGACTAGACACGTTAATGATGGATTACCTGAAGATTTATTCTGATCTTAAACCCGTGCACAAGACAGAATCATGACTTTCTGGTGACTGCTGGGACAGAATTTACATTTTGGGGACCTTTTGCTTACAGAAGTGATCAGCTAAAGATGCAGCATCTACAGCCATTTGGACACCTGCAAAAATCTAATGAGAAATAAGCGAATAATTTTGATACTATCCACATATTTCCAGGAAGTAACCACACCCAAGTGTTGAAAATGAACCTCCTCACACAACAAACTGTCTTTTAAACACCTCTGATTTTGAACAGATTTAACAAACCAGATAAAATGTCTTTACAATCAATTAGTCGGCCTTTATTTATTATCTCAAGAGCAGGTCTAGACCGTACTCTATGTTAAATTATTACCAAAGACCCAACATCAAGACAGGATAAGATCAAGTCCCATCTTACAGACCGGACTCAGTCTGGTCTCATCTTAATCCACCATGAGCAGAGACCTTTCCAGCATTTAGCAAGTTACAGCTGCAAGGACAAAAACCTTTAACAGGCAGGAACCTCGAGCAGAACCAGAATCATCTGTTAGACACACATCTGCTGAGACTGAGTCGGGGTTGGAAAGGGAGATAGAGGAGATGAAGAGAGAGAGAGATGATAGTGGTGATACGAATAGCAGTAGTTGTAGTAGCTGGAGTCTGGAACGTCCACAGCAGCAGGCTGTCTACGTCACAGATCCAGAGGAACCTACTAGACAAGGGAGCTCAGAGACTCCAGAAAGGGCTATGGCGAGTAACTTTAATGGGAAAGGAAGACTTAAAATTAGTGATAGGGAGACGTCTCAGCCAGGACTCAACCTGATATCATCTTAATCCAACATCAGCAGAGCACTTTGCAACATTTAGCTAGTAACAGCGGCCAGGACAAAAACCTTTAACAGGCAGAAACCTCCAGCAGAACCAGACTCACGTAGGCTGATGGCTGTCTTTATGAGGGAACATTAGGATTTTTCAGGCACTTTTTTTACTCTTAAATTGGATCAGGCTAGACAAAGTTTGTTATGCAGGTTTCAGAGTGATGCAGTTCCCCTTCCTTCTTTCTTCAATAACAAATACTGTCCAGCCACCGCCGTCCTAAAGAGCTTGAAAGTCCTGAAGCTGTAAAAAAGCTACGGCATGCAGACATATTTCAACCCAAAGCTGCCATGAGGGAAAGAGAGAGAGTGCAGCGGTGGCTTCTGATGAAACCTAAGGAGAGAAACAGAAATATGATCACTGCAGATGCGCTAACAGGCCTGTGCCTTTTGCATAAACATGTGAGAACACATGCAGCTCTGAAACAGCCACAATACCGCTCACATTCGTCAGTCAGGGGTCAGCAGAGTCCTTCTGCCGTCTCATAACCAAGAACAAGCTATATTTGTGTCTGCTGCAGACAGCAGTGAGACAGCGATGTCACTGGGTTCCTGCGTTTTCTTTGAGTCCCTGGATGAGACTGTGAGCTGTGAGCTTCACACCACAGCACAATGACTGACGCACAGATATGTGCCGAACACAGACAGCTGGCGAGGAAATCAAAGCACAGATAGAACGTAGATTCACAGACCTCACCTCATCTTACAATGGACTATGTGATGTGTAGGAGTGTCTTTAAAGGGAGTTTCTAAAATGTTCAAATGGATCTACAGAGGTTGTTTGGCATTGAGCAAAGTGTTGGTGAAATTGAAACACTGGATAATGTTGTCGCTTGTATCACTTCTGCTAAGTCCCTCCCACCAAATGATGCAAAAATACATCCTAGCTAGTCATGTGGCGATTTGGGAACAATATACTACGTCTTAAAACAAAAGTTAAAACGTAGTACTTGTGTGCTGCACAGCCACTGTGATCTCAGCTCTACGGAGGAGAGAGAGAGAGAGAGATAGAGAGAGAGGCACATATGGTAGAGGCAGATGATGCCAGTTCACACAGAGTCACTGTGATTGGCCAGTTACATCCAAGCTGCCTCTGACATGTTGTTTAATTCAGACCAGATGAGTTTTTAGAAGCTCTAGAAACAGCACACAGATACAGTCAATCAATAAATCAATCAACCTTTATTTATACAGTGCCAGATCACAACAAATGTTATCTCAAGCTTTATAAACAGAGCAGGTCTAGACTGTACTCAGTGTTATATTATTAACAAAAGACCCAACATCAAGACAGGATAAGATCCAGTCCCAATTTAAACATCTGCAAAAATCAAATGAGAAATTGGCTTATTTTTTTTTGGAACTATCCAAATATTTCCAGGAAGTAACCACATCCAAGTGTTGAAAATTTCCCCCCACAAACACACCAATCTGTCTTTTAAACACCTCTGATTTTGAACAGATTCAACAAACCAGATACAACACATTTATAATCAATCAATCTTTTATTTATATAGCCCCAAATCACAACAAACGCTATCTCAACACTCTTTAAAAACAGAGCAGGTCTAGACAGTACTCTATGTTATATTATTAACAAAAGACCCAACATCAAGACAGGATAAGATCCAGTCCCATCTTACAGGCAGGACTCAGTCTGATCTTATCTTAGTCCACCATGAGCAGAGCACTTTGTAGCATTTAGCAAGTTACAGTGGAAAGGACAAACTTCCTTTAACAGGCAGAAACATCGAGCAGGACCAGACTCATGTTAGACACACATCTGCTGAGACCGAGTTAGGGTTGGAAAGAGGGGTTTAGGAGATGAAGAGAGAGCAGTAGTTGTAGTAGCTTGAGTCTGGCATGTCCACAGCAGCAGGTGGTCTACGGCAGGGACTCAGAGGAACCTATGAGACAAGGGAGCCCAGGGACTCCAGAAAGGTCTATGGTTAGTAACTTTAATGGGACAGGAAGAGTTAAAATTAGTGATAGGGAGACATCTCAGACAGGACTCAGTCTGATCTCATCTTAATCCACCATGAGCAGAGCACTTTGCATCATTTAGAAAGTAACAGCTGCAAGGACAAACTTCCTTTAACAGGTAGAAACCTCCAGCAGAACCAGACTCACGTAGGCTGATGGCTGTCTTTATGAGGGAACTTTAGGATTTTTCAGGCACTTTTTTTACTCTTAAATTGGATCAGGCTAGACAAAGTTTGTTATGCACGTTTAAGAGTGATGCAGTTCCCCTTCCTTCTTTCTTCAATGACAAATACTGTCCAGCCACCGCCGTCCTAAAGAGCTTGAAAGTCCTGAAGGTGTAAAAAAGCTACAGCATGCAGACATATTTCAACCCAAAGCTGCCATGAGGGAAAGAGAGAGAGTGCAGCGGTGGCTTCTAATGAAACCGCAGCAAAGACAAACTTCCTTTAACAGGCAGAAACCTTGAACAGAACCAGACTCATGTTAGACAGACATCTGGCATGACCGAGATACGACACACATATACAAGGAAAGGCTTCAAAATAATATTTTAGTGACATGCAATGAATCAAATGTGTTATTTGAACCAGAATTCTAAATATTTTTGCCTACTGTAGCTTTAATTTTTGTGTAAAGTCAGCTTCAAGGCCAGCTCTATTAAAGGGACAAATATGTTCATCAGTGAAAATGATCTTTTTCGTGTTAACTATCATGACAATCTAATATTCAATGATGAAACTGTACTGACTCTTTGCTGTATGACTACTTTGTTCACTTCTATTCTGAGTACGTATGCATCTTTTACTCCCGTGTGTTAAAACAAAAGGTAACCTTTCTGTGCTTCATCCAAAATGATTCCCCCCTCGTGACACCCTCCCGCTTGGCAGTGATGAAAGTACATCCACATCCCGAGTTCTTCTAATAGAGGTGCTTCACTCCTGACCCAAGCGTCCTCTCTGAGCGGTCGTATTGGATGTCATGTTTTGACTCAGCAGCACTCGTCATACATGCTTTCTATCTCTGTCTCTCACTAATACAACACGAGCCTCATCTGGAGAGCGTATATTTCAGTTCAACCATGTTCTTGATGAAAAACTCAAAAAAAAAAAACATGTGAGCAGAGAGTCTAAACTTAGGTTTTTGGTGCACCTGCTTCTGCTAACAATACAACCTCACTGCCTTTGTAGAGACGAGAGCCCTCAGCCGGTGGATGTTTTGGAGGCAGAGCTGTGTCACATGTCGCCCTGCTTTAACTCTTCACATCAACAGTTTATACAAAGCTGCTTTTTCCACAGAAACACTCGTTTAGGTTTCAGACATTTTTGGGGTGTTAGGCCAGCTCCGTCACACAGCCTCCAGTTGAGGAAGTAAATGTTGTTTTGAGCAGAACTCAAACAGACAGCTGTGGTTAGCAGCGCTCCTGTGGGGAGATGGCTGCAGTGGCTTTATGTCAAACTCTCTTTCTGTTTTCTTCTCAGGGGATTCGTTCACTCAATTCCGCTTTTCAGAGGAAAAGGACTGGGAGATGGACTCATTTGGAGGCAACCAGGTAAATCTATACCCCGACTGATGAGCGGCATTTTGCATCCTGTTTTTCTCTGTTATGGATTTAGCCCACTGTGTGGAGTATGGATCCATCATTGAGACAAAAGTCAGGAGAGAGAACACACTTTGATAACAGACACAGCTAAAATATCTAATCAACAATTACATTTATGAACTGTGAATATCAAATGCTCAGAAAATATTCAACAAGTTTAGGGTTTGTTGATCTGACCTTACTTTTCTGAATTAAAGCTCCAGTAAGGAACTTTCTGTTACCCCCCCAGTGGCCCTGGTGTTAGTTCTGTGCTGTAGTTAGTGCTACGTGAGACTTGGTTCAATCTTGAGAACCTCCAAAGAACCAGCTTCCATAGGCAAGGGCCACAAGAGAGCCACTTCACAATAACCCCGCCCCCAGCCCCTGATGTAAGCGGTTCTTTCTTCTACCCCAGCAAGGAGTTGGTTCTACTCAGGAACCTTTTTTGTTCTGGTTCAAGGCCAGTGCTTAGGTGGTTGAAAAACAAAGAACTGGATCCAGATTATCAATCTTTATTCTTATATTGTCAAATCACAACAAACGTTATCTGATGACGCTTTTACAAACAGAGCCGGTCTAGACTGTAACTTGTCAACAAAGACCCAACATCAAGACAGGAAAAGATCCAGTCCCAGCTTTCAGACAGGACTCAGTCTGATCTCATCTTAATCCACCATGAGCAGAGCACTTTGCAGCATTTAGCAAGTTACAGTGGCAAGGACAAACTTCCTTTAACAGGCAGAAACCTCAAGCAGGACCAGACTCATGTTAGACAGACATCTGCTGAGACCGTGTTGGAAAGAGGGATACAGGAGATGAAGAGAGGGAGAGATGATTGGGGTGGGCGGATAGTAGTAGTTCCAGTAGCTGGAGTCTGGCATGTCCACAGCAGCAGGTTGTCTATGGCACAAATCAGAAGAACCTACGAGACAAGGGAGCTCAGGGACTCCAGAAATGTCCATGGTTAGTAACTTTAATGGGACAGAAAGACTTAAAATTAGTGATACAGAGAGAGGGAAGAGAGGGGCAAGACCAGACTCAGTCTGATCTCATCTTAATCCACCATGAGCAGAGCACTTTGCAACATTTAGCAAGTTACAGTGGCAAGCACAAACTTCCTTTAACAGGTAGAAACCTCAAGCAGAACCAGACTCATGTTAGATGGACATCTGCTGAGACTGAGTTGTGGTTGGAAATAGAGATAGAGGAGATGAAGAGAGAGAGAGAGCGATGATAGTGATGAGATGCATAGTAGTAGTAGCTGTTGCTGCTGGAGTCCGGCATGTCCGTTAGGCACTGGTTCCAAACCAGGCCTGGATCTGTGTCTTGAATTTGGCACCACCCTGTGGACTGAGTGATATTTCCTTGCTGATCTTGTTCGGTAAATCTTATAAAGTTATAAATATTTTTGGGATTTTTTGGGCATCGTCGCATTTAATGTATAGAACAGCTGAAGAGAGACAGGAAATGTGGAGAGCAGAGAGTGAGGGAAAACATGCAACAATAGTTCTTGGCTAATTGTTAAACCTGCGGCTGCTGTTACAAGGACTACAGCCTCCATATATGGGGCACATGCTTAGACCACTAGACCAACTGCGGCCCCATTTGTAAATTTTTAGACAAGGTCTTATCATGCTTTCTTTTTTAGTCTAAGTGATATATTTGAGGTTTTTATGCCTTTACTTGGAGAGGATAGGACAGTGTATAGAGCAGGAAACCAGGGGTGATAGAGGGGAGTGACATGTGGGAAAGAGGCGATAGGTCTAAATCCAACTTGAAGGCTACAGCCTCTGTAAATGGGACACGTTACATAACTGGTGCCACTTTATCATGCTTTATTGACACTCTATATAAATGTGAATATTTACAGTGGAAACAGTAAAAAAAAAAAAGGATGTTTCTTCAGCATGCCGTGAATCATCCTGTCTGACAGCTACCCTTCTAAAGCAGTTAAAGCCATTAAAAGTTACAACATAGAGGCTGTAAGTCTTGTTGATGGTCCTGTATGCTCTTGTAGGTCATTAAATCACTGTTAACTTCACTCTGTTTCATAACCAGTCAAAAACTCCTCACAGGGGCTTTAATGGTCAATGGATGTGGATCAAATGGGGAAAATTGCTGATTGGTACTTTACAAAAGCAAATGTTGTCATCCTAAAAATGACTTATTTTGCCTTCAAAAATATTAATGCTATTTACGACTAGGGTTGCAAAAGTTGGAAACTTTCCATGGGAATTAACAGGAATTTATGGGAATAAACCAGGAATTTACTAAATTGAAGGTTGGCTCTTATGGATCTTAAATAAAGTAGGGGAAAATATATTTTAGCATAATCCTGACTAATACAAACAGATCTCATTCAAGTGCAGTTGAATATCTATGATATTCCTCCATCACATACACAGATGATTTCTAGAATCCTGCAAAAGGCTAGCCTTGAGAAGCTTGAGGGAAGATTCTTTTTTATTTGCATGTTGAATGGGACTTGTTTGGGAGGGAGAGGGGCTCTTTTCATTTAACATTTTGAATGGGACTTTGTTGGGATTGCATTTTTGTTAATTTTTGAATGGGTTGGTTTGGGGGGGATGAGTAATATTTAACTCAACATTCATGTTTTTGTTCTTCAATGAAAGAATTGATTGTTCAATAAAATATGTAACACTTGATAAAGTTGTACTTACAAATAAATCTGATTTAATGGTATTATTTTGAATGGATTTCTGCTTATAACAAAACAAATATTTATGCTTGGATATGAAAGTTTCCAATTTGGAACATTTCCAAAATTCCCCAGCTTAACTTCCCATGGAAATTCACCGGAAAATGTCCACCCCTTTGCAACCCTAATTATGACAGAGGACTAAAGAAACTAGAAAGTATTCACATCTAAGAACCTTAATGAGAAGATATTGACTTCTTTGTTTTCTTCAGATAACATGAAAGATGATCTGTCATAGCTTTACAGATTGTAGTGTTTCTTTATTTTAAATGACACATTTTAAAAGGACATAATACCTGATGAAGACGTGCTGTGAAAGCTTCTATAACTCTGATTTTTCTCATGTGGTTGGCTTCATAATCATCATGTAATTGGACTCTACCAGCATCTCTGTGTCTGTCTGCAGAGTAAAAGCCTCAAACAAACACGGTTGGGTTATGTAACGCTTCCTGAACTCTTTCTTCTTCTTCAGATGTGATGTTTTGTTGTTCTTGCGTGCGAGCACAAAAGAGTACTGACCCGCACTAGCAGGATACTTATATTGATTACAAAAATATTTTAAGATGTTGCAATGATGCAAACAGTTTCCACGTCTTTGTACACAGAAGATGTTTTGATGCTGAAAGTTTTGTGTTGGATGTCTGATTCTGACTCCTTACAAGGGTTCTGTAAATATTGATGATATGACCTTAATGTGTTTGAGACAACCAGGGTTAATGGCTGCTTCTAATCCTTTCCAGATGTCTGCTGCGTTTGTGGACCTCCCGGCGCTCGCTCAGAGCCTCCAACAGCTGCCTCTGCATCAGAGACTCAACCTGGAGGCCGAGCTGCTTCAGGTACCTGTCACTGATTCAATCTGATTTTAGTTGCAGATTTGATTCTTTATAATCTCAGTTATGATGTGCTCTTTTTTCTAATTCCCACCCCCAATCTCGTTCCAGGTGTCCACACCAGTCGAGCTGCCCTCTGTGACCCTCTCTCTGAAGCCGGAGATGCCAAAAGTGTCCACGTTCACTCCTCCGTCTGCAGCTTTAAAAGTCCTCAGCACCAACCAGGAAGTGACCGTAGCTACAAACCCAGCGTCAGGCACAGGCTCAAAGGTTTCCTCAAACACTGCACAGCCTAAGCCAGAGGATGATGGTGATGAAGAGCTGGATCAGCTGCTCAGTTTACAGAAACCGGTCCAGGTTGTTTCAGGAAACCAGCCTGTCAGTGTGTCAGAGGAGAGAGCAGCTCCAGAGGAAGGTGAGAATACACTCAAGCTCTCTACTTCACTTCTGTAGTTCTGTAGCTCTTAGGAGCAGTTTGATGTTTCATTTTCATATCTATATAAACATAAAAATGAAGTTAGTGTAGAGCCTAGCTTAGTTTGACTTAGCACAAACAGCAAGTCTGTCTCTGCAAAAAGGAAACACTATTGGAACGTTAACAAGTATAGATACTTCAAATCTTCAATTTTTTTATAGCTAACTTTATTCTTATTATGACTTAATTCTTGCAATATTTAAACTTTTTTTTATTTTATAAATTGAGAAAATTATCACACAACTATTACTAATTTCAGAATATTATGACTTAACTTGTTTCTTGTAAAATGTATTGTATATTAATCTCTTAATATAATAACTTCTATGGTTGTTCTGCAATTTTCCCTGCACTATAATAATTATACTCACATTATTATGGCTTTTTAACATTTAATTATATGCTCTTATTATTATTATTTTATTATAAAAATTTTTTTCCAATAGTATAAATTATTTTGTAATATTTAGACATTCAGATGATATCACTTTTTCAAGTTATATTAACATTTCCTCTTTTTGGACTTACTATAATTTTTTTGTAATATTAAAATCTTCTATTTTGATATTTTTTGAAAATTTACTACTTGTTTTGTAATGTTAAATCTGTCTTTTTGATGCTATTATATAAAAAAAAGTCATACTTTTGGGAAAATAAGTGTATAGGAAAAATATTAAATCATCAAAAGGAGAGATTTAACATATTCCTATACACTTATTTTTCCCAATAGTATGACCTTTTTGTTATATAATGGCTTTATACCTGAAATAACATGACTTTTATGATTATTTGTAATGTTACAGCTTTATTATTACAATAATTTAACATTTTTACTGTAAAAGCATTTTATTTATTCTCTCGTAATTATTACTTTTTTAAATATAATAACTATATTCTCACACTATTATTTTATTTTTGTTATTTCATCATTACAACCTTTATTGTCCTAATATTATGATTTATTTTGTAATATTACAAAATTCACATAATATAACTCTCATAAGTTATATTAACTTTTCCTCTATTTGGCATTACTGTAACTATTTTGTAATACTATGACTTAATTCTTCAATTTTGATATTTTTCAAAACTTTACTACTTGTTTTGTAATGTTAAATCTCTCTTTTTGATGATTTAATATTTTTCCAATACACTTATTTTCCCAACAGGATGACCTTTTTGTTATATAATGGCTTTATACCTGAAATAATAGGACTATTATGATTATTTGTAATGTCACGGCTTTATTCTTACAATAATTTAACATTTTTACTGTAAAAGCAATATTTATTATCTCCTAATTATTACTTATTCAATATAAAAACTGTTTTCTCACACTATTATTATTTTTTTATGATTACAACCTTTTTTTTCCTGATAGTATGATTTATTTTTTAATATTTCAAAATTCACATAATGTGACTCTTATAATTTATATTAACTTTTCCTCTATTTGGCACTTAATTCTTCAATTTTTTTACATTTTTCGAAACTTCACTAATTGTTTTGTAATGTTAAATCTCTCTTTTTGAAGACTTAACATTTTTTCTACACACTTTTATTTTCCCAATAGTATGACGTCTTTGTTATATAATGATTTTATACCTGAACTATTATGATTATTTGTAATGTTACAGCTTTATTCTTACACAATTCAACATTTTTACTGTAATACTACTTTATTCTCCAAATATTTTATTTGTATGACTTTATTCTCATAATTCAGTGTTTAGAACCTTAGATTATCTGCGTCAAAATTTCCAGATACAAGTGCTTGAATTTAAGATTTTAATAACGTATCAAACATGAACAAAGCCTCTACTAAGTTTAGAATTCTTCTTCATGTTTTGTTCTTTTCATCTGCAGTGTGTGACGAGGTGAAGGAGGTGGCACCGGAGGTGAAAGAAGAGAAGATAGAGGAGGTGAAAAACAAAGATGTCACACCTCCCTCTGCTTGCGTCAAGCAGGCAGTGACGGAGGAAGACCTGGAGGACTGGCTCGACAGTATGATCTCCTGACCATGAAGACTCTGAGGAGAGACTGGATTATGAACAGAGGTCTATCAAAACAAACTGGACTTTGCATTTCAGTCGAAAGTTCTCCATGTAAACATTTCTCAACTTCTAATCAAAACATTCAGACTAACTGTGTAAAGTTTACATGCTGGACTGATGTCAGTGAAGGACTTGATGGTTCGTCTGTCGCTTGATGAAAACGTGGCGTCAGGTAATTTGTTAGTCTAGTTTTGGGGTGTTAGAGATGGGACAGTATGTTTGTGAGAATGTGTCATAATGTTCCCTCTTCTCTTCATGTTTCCAAGGATTACTTTGTGCTCCTTGTGAGAGTGTGAAAGTTACACACAATAAGAGTGTCGCCTTGTCGTCACAAAGATCTCAGCCACTGAAGGGACGGACGACACTTCTGGCTTTATTGCGTCAATTACTTTATTCATTTCCTCCCCCTCGTCAAAAGAAATGCAGGTTTTTACCAAAGCTACTACATACATACAAATGGCCATACAGTAGCAGTTAACCATTCTGTTCGCCAATAAACCCTTGAACCAACTGTAGTTCTTTTTGTCTTCCTCTGTCGTTGGGCTCTTCTTCTGTGGAGAGAAGTGCAGGCGGGCAGGACACCACAGCTCAGAAACAAAACCAAACTAAGCAACATTTACACAAAGATCATCTAGATTTTATACAACAAATGTTTTCGCTCTCTTTTTTTAAAGTTATTTAAAAGCCACAAAACTAGCTTGAGCTAAATCTGCTTGTAACTAATCCAGAACTAGAGCACTGCTTGTGTCAGGAGGAACAAAAATGATCAAATCTTTTTTTTTTTTTTTTGCATAGTTTCATATAAGGCACGTCGGCACTTTTATAACACCTAAAAGTGAGTCGTCTGTGGTCCTGGAAGAACCATCTTCTGTAACTCTTCATTTCATTAGACAGGTTTGAAAGGCAGATCAGGTCTCACTCATGTCGTTTTGATGTTAACTGGATCAATGGTGATCAAAACCGGCAGCACACATCCATTCAGTAGTTTTGGTAAGTTGGCGTTTAAATCTAGAAATTGTGCATATTCAGACATTCAGTTGTCACGCTGTAACCCTTCACGTGTATCAAATGTCTACACACAGCAAATTGTGCAACAGGTTGGGGTTAAGCAAGTGAAAAGGCAATGTGAATCAGAATCAAAAGAAGAATTTGCATAAAAGGAGGCGTCGTGGCAAGTGGCTATAATCAAAGGACTTGGATGCACAAACCCAAAACGTCCCGTCGTCAGTCGTTCGTCTTCCGAATGTTTCTTTTACTTTACAAAAATGAATGATTTTGTTTGTTTTTCTTCACTTTTTTTTTTTTTTTCAACACCATGGCAGCAGAGAAAGTCCAGCGAGTGTTCAGGTTGTGTTAACAAGGTGAAGTCAAGTCAAGTGTCTCTTTCAGATAGAAGGAAAGGAGAAAGAGAGGGGGCGCAGAGCAAGGCTGACCTCTCTAACCCAGCTGGTCCTCGTATTGCTTTCGGAAGCAGTCTCCGGTGGGGAAGAAGTCCCAGCATCTCTCCTGGTACATCTTCCACACAAAGGACTCCTAGAGGGGAACAGAAGAAAAGGGAACAGCAGGTGTAGATCAGTTCATTAAAATTTTAAACACCAAAAAAATCAGGATCAGTGAACTAGTCAGGAATCTAGACAATAAGGGCCTATGTCCATAATTAGCCAGACAGTAAGGGCCTGTGTCCATAATGTTCTTCACAATAAGGGCCTGTGTCCATAATGATCTACCCAATAAGGGCCTCTGTCCATAATGTTCTTCACAGTAAGGGCCTATGTCTAAAATTAGCTGCACAATAAGGGCCTATGTCCATAATTAGCCACACAGTAAGGGCCTGTGTCCATAATTAGCCACACAATAAAGACCTATGTCCATATTTTGCCGCACAATAAGGGCCTGTGTCCATATTTTGCAGCACAATAAGGGCCTGCGTCCATAATGATCTTCAAAATAAGGGCCTGTGTCCATAATGTTCCTCACAATAAGGGCCTATGTCTAAAATTAGCTGCACAATAAGGGCCTATGTCCATAATTAGCCACACAGTAAGGGCCTGTGTCCATAATTAGCCACACAATAAAGACCTATGTCCATATTTTGCCGCACAATAAGGGCCTGTGTCCATATTTTGCCGCACAATAAGGGCCTGCGTCCATAATGATCTTCAAAATAAGGGCCTGTGTCCTTAATGATCTTAACAATAAGGGCCTATGTCTATTATTAGCCTCACAATAAGGACCTGTGTCCATAATGATCTTCACAGTAAGGGCCTGTAACCATAATGATCTTCACAATAAGGGCCTATGTCCTTAATTAGCCACAGAAAGACCTAGATCCATATATAGCCGCACAATAAGGGCCTGTGTCCATATTTTGCCGCATAATAAGGGCCTTTGTCCATAATGATATTCAAAATAAGGGCCTGTGTCCATAATGATCTTCACAATAAGGTCCTATGCCCATAATTAGCCTCACAATAAGGTCCTGTGTCCATAATGATCTACACAATGAGGAGCATATTTGGTCAATAGGCCGTAGAATCTGATTGGTCGAACACCCCTTAACAACAGTGATCAATTCTCAACATCAAAAGTAACGTCAGATCCAACCTGACCAATCTGCGGAAAGGAATCGGGCTGATTTCACCCTGCCTGTTGACACTGTGGCAAAAATGTTAGTTTCTTAAGCATTCTAAAACTGTAGGCTGACCAACAGGATACCCGAACAAGAAAATAACTCTTAATCTATTTGATCCCACTCTGCTTTGCTCACCTTGTCTGGATTCTAATCCGCATCACCACCCGCTCACCGTTTATTAAACCTTATGTGACCAATTTTCCACAAGAACCTTCATTTGGTGCTCGTAGCAGCCAGAAGAAAGAAGAAACCGCTGCAAAGTAAGTTTCTATTTTCCCTCTGCCAAATCAGCGACTCAAGAACAGTGCATGCACGTCAAACAGAAACTTGCATCTCCGTTGCAGGACAGTAACAAGTTAATATCCAGAAAGTCATAGAGAGCCCACGCATTGCTTCTTCCTCCTGCTTGGCTCTACTTATGCAACAAAACAAGTGGGTTGAAATGTTGCACAAGTAAAAAGCCTACTGAAGTTTCTGCAGCAGCCTTTGTTGTCTTGGGATTGATCAGACAAAAGATAAGAAGCAGCATCTCCGAAGGAAATGTTGAAACAAAGGGGAACTGAAGCAAAAAAAACCCCACAATTCATCAAACCCTCAACGTACCTGACCCGTGTGTTCAGTCTCGTCCTTGTTAATCAGGTACATCAGGAAGAACCTGCAGCCAGGAGGACACAAGTGATGTGAAAAATGTCCTCATGGTGATTTAGGAACCCTTCAAATGTATCACTTTAACATTTTTCTGATTCTTTGGGTGCACTCACAGGTAGTTTGCGAGGTTGTGCTCTTGTAAGGTATGGGTTTCAAACCCGTGAGGCGTCCGGTCAAAGTAGTCGTTCCCGATGCCGCAGATGAAGCATTTGGTCTGAAAGGAGAACAACAAGGGAATTTATATTTAGTTACAGGCATCACTAAGTGGATTTATACATAGTGCTCTTATTTATGCTGCACCTAAATCACTCTCTAGTAAACTAGTTGGATTTGAACATGTGCTACTGTTCACTTTGACTTTACACTTAGAAATCAAAGCAGCTGGCCTAAAGCTCCTGTGAGGAACTTTGGGGTAGTGTTGGTTTTGGCACCCCTTGTGGACAAAGCTCCTACTGCTGCGGACGTTCTCGACTCCAGCTGATACGGACGTGCTGGACTCCAATAGCAACAGCTTCTACTACTAGTCTCATCACTATCACCTGTCTCTCTTACTCCCCTCTATCCCTCTTTCAAGACCCAACTCGGTCGAGGCATGATGTCTGTCTAACATGAGTCTGGTTCTGCTCGAGGTTTCTGCCATTTAAAAGGAGGTTTTTCCTCGCCACTGTAACTAGCCAAATACTGTGATGTGTAATACTCATGATGGATTAAGGTGGGGTCAGACTGAGTCTTACCCTGTCTTGAAGTTGGGTCCCTGTTCATAATTTGACATAGAGTGGTCTAGACCTCCTATGTTCAAGCGTCTTGAGATAACGTTTGTTGTGAATTGGCACTATACAAATAAAGATTGATTGATTGATTGAAAGCTGATTTTGTCCTGTACATGTGTAAATAATGGGTTTTAACCAAGCGGCAACCTCCGGTCTCAAAATATGAAGCCCATGCGGAAGTGTTGTAAACTGCAGTTCATCGAGCATCCGCTTGAGGCTGGCTGCAGAAACACCAGAAACCACATACACACCAATTCAAAAAAGCCGATCTTTGCAGCATTAATTAACATGTTTATAGCCTGGTTCAAAAAAACTGCTTGGGTCTATGTAGCTAATCTCTCTATCGGCACACACTGTTCGGGGGGTGAATTTTTTTCTAACGCAACGGTTCAGAAGATATTAAGATTACGAGTTTTTGCCCAAATAAGGACATGACTGACTCCACTCCCGGACGGGAACACATAGCTGTTGGCTAGGAGGCTCAAACTCCGCCTCTTTACCTCACACTCTGCCTGGTTGAGTTCTGCTTTTCCAATATGGCTGCCGCCAACGATTGGCTTCAAAACAGCGCTCAGGAACAGATGGGTGACCTCATGGATACTACGTCAATTATTCATACAGTCTATGGTTTTTAAAGAGGCTCTTTTCCTGCTTCTTTTCAAAAGTCAAATGTATCACTCATCAGGAATATTTGCCATAGAACATCAATAAGAAAAGTCTGTTTCCACAGCGTACTTTCATCCATACATGTCACACCATCCCTGTTGCAGCGATTACAAGAATTTATAATATACTCATTAGAAATCTTATCCCTGATGCTCTCACTTTTTTTTTGCAGCTTATAAATAAACGTCAGTGTAACTCCTCACAGAGCTTTAAAGACTTGTGCTGAGTCCCAATGTGCACCCTACAGCCTACACACTGAGCCCTTGAGGCGTGCAGTGCGAGAGGGCTGAGATGGTGTAAAAATGAGACACAGTGTCACGACATCACACAGATGGGACATTAAATAAGGACTGAAAATGCTGATCTCCCAGTATGAATGTGTGTGACTTACAGAGCAGTGTTTATGTATGCAGGCTAATGAAGAAAAGTAAAAAGGACATTAATGTGAATATATAACCAAAGACAAAAAAAATGTGGGAAGAATAAGTACAAAAGTGATGAACTTACAAATAAACCTACTTTCATGCATGCTTAATTCAATGAATACTGCCTCAATATATACATTTGTTAATATTTAGTTTAGGGGACTTGACAATCTTTCCTCACTCCACCAAGTTTGCAATGAACTCTACTTAACTCCCATAGTTCAGTCCCAGAACTCAAAGAGAGTGTGTAATTTGGCATTATAAAGTGGCATCAGAGAGCTCACACACTGAATAATGTGACAGTAGGATGGCATTAAAGACTTACACACTAACCGGAGACTCACCTCAGAGTCTGTGAGTCTGTAGGTGTGGAGTGAGGGACTGACGGATGACTCAATGACCGGACAGTTACTGATGTCTCCAAGATTTAGTCCCACAAATCCCAATAAATGTTATCCAAAGGCGCTTTACAAACAGAGCAGGTCTAGACCGTACTCTGTTATATATTATTAACTAAGACCCAACATCAAGACAGGGTAAGATCCAGTCCTATCTTACAGACAGGACTCAGTCTGATCTCATCTTAATCCACCATGAGCAGAGCACTTTGCAGCATTTAGCAAGTTACAGCTGCAAGGACAAACTTCCTTTAACAGGTAGAAACCTCCAGCAGGACCAGACTCATGTTAGACACACATCTGCTGAGACTGAGTTGGGGTTGGAAAGAGGGATAGAAGAGATGAAGAGAGAGAGAGCGATGATAGTGGTGAGGCAGCTGGAGTCTGGAGCGTCCACAGCCTTCTTTCATGAGCCTTACTAACCTGAGGAACGATTTAGAGGTGGATGTTTGAACCAAGGAAGTTTAGTGTGACAGCACCCTGAAGTTAAGTTCAGACTGCAGGACAAACACTTTGTTTATTGTGTTTCAAGACTGTATCCAAATTCACTTTGGTAGGTCTGGACCAGGGGTTCCCAAAGTGTGGGTCGGGACCCCCCTGGGGGTTCGCAAGACACAAATGGGGGGTCATGAGATGGCTTCCAGAATTGAATTGAATTTTTTGAAGTTATCTAAAGATAGTACATTTTACCCATTATAGTAAAGAATATTGACAAAATAGTAGCTAAACTTGAAATAAAACCTTGAAAATAGAAAATGTAATGAGTTTTCTGCCTTTCTTTTTGCCAAATGACTCCTAAGATTAGAGTTGGTGAACTTTTAAATATCAAAAGCATCAGTAGCAGTAGGTTAAATCACATCAAATCACTTTGAGGGACAGTGGGGGTCGCAAGTCTTTGGCACCGATATTTTGGGGGTCACGGGCTGAAAAGTTTGGCAACCCCTGGTCTTGATGGTTAAAAACATGTGAAATCAAAGTTTGTAAATCAGATCTCAGCCGTGTTTCGAGCTGGTCTGAAGTTTCAAATCCAACAGACGTGTCTCAGTACAGACGCTCTTACAGCTTTAATCAGAAAGTCTTTTGGTCATTGCTCGCAAATGGACCCAAAATGATTTCTCCTGTTGCTGCTTTGGAAAGTTTAAACTCCAGCTGTCTTAGCAACAGACATCTACATCATGTCACAGTCACACTTTGAAGATAGTTTGATAGTCTGATCCTTTAGGAGTAACAGTGTGGACAGCTTGTCTTTAAATTCTCATTAGAGAAATGAGTTCGGTGTGACAGCTGTCAGAACTGAGACTATAACTTTATGATTTATTTGTGTCAGCTTATGACCGATTGAAAATAACTTTCTGACCTTAATGTTCCCTCCTCAAACAAGGACACACAAAGTCTCACCTCCATGTCCTCCTTCACTTGCTCCTGCTGGTCTCTCAGCTCCCCAAAGGCATCAATGATCAAACCTGCAGGAGGCACAGTGCTGCTGAGCATGACAGTACTAATAACACACCGATCAACCTGATATGAAAACATGACTCGGCTGCAGCACATGAATGCAGAATCATTTGATCTCATTTGCAGTTACATTTATCCTGAAGGATTCAAGATTGAAGACATAGAAAGTTCAGATTTTGTACCCTGAATGATGGCCAGTAGGATGACGATGATAAAGAAGAAGAAGGTGATGTCAAACAGTACACGGTAGAGCTCGTAGGGGTCTCCGGCTGGGTCTTCCAACTCGTCTCCGATGCCTCCTCCAGCTCTCACACCCACGTACATGTGGAACAGATAGCACTGTAAAAGGAAAAGAGAAGTCACTTCAGTGATTTCACATGCTGTTAGAGCTGAAATATGGAGAGGCGTTCGAAAGGCAGCTGTTTTTGTGTTTAATAAAAGCTTTGAATCAGGAAAAAATAAATCCTGAGCACAACAAGACTGAAGATTCAGTGTGTGACTTGAAATCAGCCATCGTTTGAATCGAGAAGCTAAACACAAAGATCCAAAAGATGTCTCTGAGAAAAGTAGGAGGAAAATGTTACTTCTATACTTTAAAAGCAGAAATATGTACTAAAAAGATTAATTTCCAAATCATAATTAACCACAACGTTCTTTCCAATGAAAGCCTCACAAAGCTGATAAATTAAAAATACTTTCTGCTTTGTCCAGCAGAGAGAGCCTGCATTCAGAAAGCATCCCCATGAAGGTCAGCAGGCTAAAACCATTCAGAGTCAAAGCCTCAGGAATGTTTTCAACTCCAGAGTGTCCTCGCTAAGGCTACAGGTTTTTTTAAAACCCGCTATAAAAGAGAGCGGTTTTCAATTTCCACATTCCTTTTCTAAATTAATTGATGGTGGAGATGGTAAGAAGCAGCATGCACACAGAGTGCTACCTTTCATAATAACTACAAAGATACAAATTTGATGAATGACACATTCCTGTGAAGACTAACTTCAACACATGTTGAAAACTAGCCCTCATAAACAATGAATGTTGAATTGGACTGTGAGAAGTTGGTGCTTAATTGATCACTTAACTTAGCTCAACAATATTTGTCACCCCTCTGGATCAGTTAACTAATCAGGAATCTGCATTGTAAGAGCCTGTGTCCATAATCACCATAATCATCTACATAGTAGGGGCCTGTGTTCATAACTATCTGCATGATTAGGGCCTGTGTCCATAATTATCTGCACAGTAAGAGCCTGTCTCCATAATCATTTGCATTATAAGGGCACATGTCCATAATTATCTGCCCAGTAAGTGTCTGTGGCCATTACTATCTGCATGATGAGGGCCTTTGTCCATAATTAGCTGCACAGTAGGGGGCCTGTGTCCATAATTATCCGCACAGTAAGGGCCTGTGTTCATGATTATCTGCACTGTAAGGACATGTGTCCTTAACTATCTATACAGTAAGGGCCCATGTCCATAATTATCTGCATGATAAGAGCCTGTCCATAAATATCTGCACACTAGTGGCTTGTATCCATGATTATATGCACGGTAAGGGCTTGTGTCCATAATTATCTGCACAGTAAGGGCCTGTGTACATAACTATGCATGATGAGGGCCTGTGTCCATTACTTTTAGCCTGATAAGGGCCTGTGTCCATAATTATCTGCATAGTAAGGGCCCATGTCCATAACAATCTGCATGATAAGGGCCTGTGCACATAATTAGCTGCACTGTAGGGGCCTGTGTCCATAACTATCTGCACAATAAGGGCCTGTGTCCTTGATTGCACAGTAGGGGCCTGTGTCCATAACTATGTGCACAATTAGGGCCTATGTTAACTAACTGTTTTTTGCACTTGCAACACCCCAGACCCCAATTTTAGGGTGCTTCCTACCAGGGTTAGGTGTTTCTAGAATACAACAGTCCAACCGAATCCTCCACCAACTCAAAGAACTGTGAAGTTGTCTTCTGTTATCACACCGCAGACTCCTCGAACAATCCCTCTACAAGTCTTGAAAGACTTACCGTCATCATATCGTCACACTTCATGTCAGGCTCATCCTCATCTTCACTCTTGTTGTAGAACTTCCTGAAGAAGTTGAAGGCCACCACAGTGTAGAGATAGACGATCACGGCCAGCAGACCCACAGTCAACACGAGCTGGAAAAAGACAGTTCGTTAAATACAACACTAAGATCTACAGGGTGGATTTCTTTTGTCAGAGTCGTGGATCAAAATGTCAATGTCATTGCGGTTTCTGTAACAGGTGAAGTGGAGTACAAAGGACAGCATGAGTTTCAAGGTCTAACAGGTATTCAAAGACGAAGGGGACTCTTAAAAAGTCAGGAAATCAAATTTTGATAATCAAAACTTCACAACTCCTCTGTCAACAGCCTTCACTTTAAATGCTTCCATCATGCTTTTAAATTCATAGGTAGAGAGATAGAAGTCTGAAACAGAGGATCACAACCTCTTCTGTATGGAGTGTTCTCACATCTGACTAAAGTAGCCAACCAAAGACGCATCCAACCCACCTGCAGATGTGTTCATTCATACAGATTTGAAGCAGATCTTACTCAATGTGTCGAACTATGTAAAAGTGTGTACTCATATCATCATTTAAATATAATCAAAGCTAGTATCAGTTACCTTCTGATGGCAGAACTTAAAAGTTCCACTCATTATTTTTATCTAATAAGCAGCTTTTTTTTTTATAAATTATTAAATTCTTACACAGTTTAGGGATTCTTTCAACAATTTTCTGAAGATTGTCTCATCATTGAGGAACAAAACTTCCACAAGAGTAGAAACTAAATCCTGTTTTGATCTCTTTATCTTTCCATTTATTGATTTCTCATGATGTTTTCTTCTAGATGTCATGTGACCCCTGTGACTGCACTTCTTGAGTTTTGCAGAATCTCCTTCAGAGCTTTATCTTTCCTTCCAGAAGATAATAGTTTGATTTGATTATGTTGATGATCAGCATGAATCACATCATGATTCAACAACATCAGAGCAACAACAGCTTGGACAGAACAGTTTTATATGGTTTTTTCATATTCTTCTTTGTATGCTACAATTAAAAAAAAACAGAATAATTTGCTTAAATAATAAAGCTTCAGATTTAAGGGAGAGAGGGAGAGAGATGGAGAGTAGAGAAAGTTCCTGTTCCTCTGCTGAATGTGAAGAGATTTTTGCTCATCTGTTGTTTTGTCCTCTGGGTCCCTCTGCTGGTCAAACTCCTCACCTGCTTGCCGTTATGAGTGACAGAGGACAGGATGGTACGAAGGGTCTTGAAGCCCATGGCAATGTCCAGCAGATGAGCGGCGAAGAAGAAGTTGTTGAAGTGTCCGAAAATAGACATGATGGTGTACCAGATCAGATACAGGAAGTACTGCAGGACAAAGAGAGAGGGACCCACATGAATGGTTTTCAATTCAGGATTTAAGATGCAAGATGGTTAATGTCAGGCTGGTTATACAAGTACAGTCCTGGGAAATACTTGAGCTGAGAGGCTCTTTTTAAAAAAGGTTCAGTTGAATATAAAAGACATATTAAATATAATTACAATGTATGAGGCAGTGATAAAAAATAATAAGGATATCTAAGGTAATAATGTAAATTTAAGATACCTACATCCAGATACAGATGTAAATATAAACTCAGGATAAATACACATTCAAGAGTCACTGTTTAATACTCTAGGAGTAAACTACACTGCTTTTCATACTTGCATTTTTGTCATTACATTTATTCTTCCATATCAATTTTGACTCTTTTTACTTTTACTAATCGTAGAATTGTCTCCTGTCTATGTCTTCACATTGGCTCAGCCTGCTTTTCATTGCAACAGCTGTATGTTTATGTGACAGGACCCCGCTGATTTAACATGCTGTTAAGCTAATTTACTTCTTTTTTTTTTAAGGCAGAAAAACCTCTTCATCCAAAATGTAAAACCAATGTCAAAAAATTGGAAAGCTTCCTGAAGCTTCTTGACTTTTAATTCCCAGCTGTGTTAAATACTTGATTCTGATTGGTCAAAACCAGATGACAACGGTAGCTAATCTCAACAACAAAGTCCACAACCTGATCCCTAAAGTCAAATTAAATCAATCCGGAGAAAAAGGAATCCAGCACATTTCACTTCTGCCTGTTGACACTGTGGTAAAAATGGAGGATGACTTTTTAATATTACTTATTATTTATATATTTTGAGACCAAAAAACTTAAGATATGTGGTTAATGGCAGAGCAGTCACCAGCGAGGAAACGAAAAAGGGAAGAGGTAAACAGTGCAGAATGGAAGAGGCATTGAGGACAGACATGGAGCAAACACAGAAGAATCAGGACCTATAGTCTTTTGTAGAGTTTAAGGACAAGTGGAGGAAAAAGAAAATGTCAATAGGCTTAAAAAAAACAAGGGGAAGGAGACTTTAATCACTTTGTGCATCAGTTCAAAATGCCAACAGAAAAGTGATGATGTTTTGATTTCAACATAAATACAAATGTCAAGTTTGATGTTGATTTAACCCACAGGTAGGCTGATGAGAAAATACCGCTGCCAGGAAGTGTGACCAGCCGGGGAACTGGGGTATTCTTTTTATCAACCCTATGAATAAATAATCTTTAAATGACTGTTTTGCATCACCTTGTTTATGTCTTTAATCAGGTAGTTGGGTATTAAGAGGGATAATGTACAGTGAGTAGTTGTTAATCCAAATTAGAAGTCCTACAGGATGGACAAGACCCCTGCACTCCACATTGGGGTCCTGCTCACCCTGTTGGACTTCTAATCTTCATAACCACCCGCCCTCTATACATCATCCCTAACATATCCTGCACTATAGCGTGACTACTGAGAGCTTTACATTGTAATTACATAAACTTACATTGTCAGTCAGAACCACTCCCAGCTTCCAGATGTGATACTTTGTGTCAATAGAGCTCAGCCTGTTGATGAGAAACCACCAGTTAAATCTATATCTCAGCTGCATCTGTGTTAGAAGATTATAAGATGATTCACTGAATTTGAGAGAACAGCAGGTTCTCACCAGGACAGCAGGGAAGCCTCCTTCTCTACAGTCTCCACTGTGGGGTCAAAGTCCAGAGCACTCTTATCCAGGCCTAACAGCTCAGCGATGCGTTCAGCTCCATACATATCACCGTATTTGTTGATCACCTAAATGTACACACAGAGATCAGCATGGTCACTTCATTCCAGACTGGGATAAAAACCGTGAAGAGGTACGGCAAAGACTATGTTACACACTCACCTTGCGTTTGATAAACTTGTCCCAGTAGTTGTTGGGGAAGGACCTGTAAAGAAAGGAAGAACAGACACTCAGCTCTGCTGTGTAGGTACAAATATTGTGATGTGATGCATCCTCTAGAACAGGGGTTCCCAAACTTTTCAGCCTGTGTCCCCCAAAATATAGTCTTGCGACCCTCACTGTTCCTCAAAGTGATTACATGTGGCTTCATTTAGCTTGCCTATATGAGCATGTGGCTGGGTTTCCTGTGCCGTTATGAATTAACCTACTGCTACTGATGCTTTTGATAATTCACTGTTCACTAAACCTAAACTTAGGAGTCATCTGGGAACAAAGAAAGGCAGAAAACTCATTACATTTTCTATTTTCAAGGTTTTATTTCAAGGTTAGCTACTTTTTTGTCGATATTATTTACTGTAATGGGTAAAATTTACTATTTTTAGATGACTTAAAGAAAAAAAACATTCTGGAAGACATTTCACGACCCCCCATTTGTGTCTCACGACCCCCCTGGGCTCCTGACCCACAATTTTGGAGCCCCTGTTCTAGAAAGTTTAAATAGAATACCTATCATATATCAGATATGTCACACTGCACTGTTTGCAAAATGTGTCAGCTTAGTGTTGAATTTGAATGTAATGTGATCAAGAACCGCTTCAAGATGAAACAAGACCCCTCCACTCTGCATCAGGCTCCTGCTCACCCTGTCGCTGATTCTAATTTGCATAACCTCCTGCTCACTATGCATTATCCTTTTCTTGAATGATCATTCAGACTCCTTAATATATAACACAGCTGGTAACGCACGGTGTGTTGATGACGAGGCGGTCCCACTGCCCCTTGATGTCATCGTCGGACGGCTGCTCAGTGATGTAGAGACCGTCAAATTCAAGCTTCCTGGCGATCTCCTTCTCCCTCTTGAACACCACCAGAGGAACCTGAAGGCAACATATTCACAAGGGTCACTTTTAAACCAGGGAGTCATTTTCCAAACACATGATTCTTCTGAGCTAGTCTTTGAAGAAGTTTACAGCATCATGAATGTTCCCACCTTCAGGTAGTAGTACCCGACCAGACAGAGCAGCGATATGACGGTGTGGAAGACAGCCAAGAAACGCAGCGTGGGTAACATGTAGCCGGAGCTCTCCTGCAACACAAACTCATCCATGTCGAAGAGTGTGTTCTCATCATCTTCTTCATCCTCGGCCCAGCTGTTCTCGTCGTCAGTTTCTTCCTCAGTTTCACCGGTGACCTAAAAGAGAAGATCAGAGTATGATCAGCGTTGAATGAAGTAAACTGTTCTCACAATTAGCTATCCTTGCATCCTCTCTCTCCTGCAATGACCTAAAACCTTTCTCCTTCCAATGAGATGAAGGACCTTCAGAAGAGAGAAGGCTTCTGGAGGAGCTCAAAGTGAGGAATCACATATCTATATCTTTTGCAGAAGTCTTCACCAAACCGTCGGATTCATGACAGGTGGGTACCAGCCAATTTTGTTCTCACCACCTTGCGTATATTAGTGAATCAGAATCATTCTAAATCGACAGGCGCGTGCCCGCAACCTTCTATCAGCATACTACCACGCCCCAATTCATCCATATAAGGACATCTGTTCGCTGCATCAAGATGCTGAATTTCACCTTGGCAGAAATAGAGGTGATTGTTGAGGAGGTTGAGGAAAAGAAAACCAACACTTTTCCAAAGTGTGTCAGCAGGAGGAGTCACCATGACAAAAAGAAATGAAGCCTGGGTTTCTTACTGAGGCTGTTAATGCTGCGTCTCCTGAGATGCGCACCGTGGCTCAGGTTCAGAAAAAAAGGTTTGATATTTAAGTGGACGCAAAAAGCATGAAAAAAAAGACTAGCAGAACAGAAAGAAGGAAGGAAACTGGAGGAGGACAAGGACCACCTGATCTGACAGCTCAGGATTAAAGAACGGCTGCGATTATTGGAGACACCTCCATATCAGGAATATGTTCCCGAAACAAGGGTGAAATATTCAACCGTCGCCTGATGGTAAATCATTTAATTTAATGAACACAGCACGCCAGAATTATCTTGGGGGGGCAAAAAAATATGCTCACCAACTAGCCATCCATTTCTTGGAGCAGGGGTTCCCAAAGTGGGGGTCTGGACCCCCTGGGGGGTCGCGAGACACAAATAGGGGGTCGTGAGATGTCTTCCAGAATTTTACATTTTTTAAAGATTTTTTTTTTAAGTTGTCTTGAATAATACATTTTACCCATTATAATAAAAAAACATCAACAAAATAACCTTGAAATAAAACCTTGAAAATAGAAAATGTGATGAGTTATATTCCTTTCTTTTTGCCAGATTGCTATATGACAGTCATCTGGCTTTTTTCCTTTACTGACAGTAGTTTAAATCTGTCATGCATTTAGTTAAAAGAGTATGTGTTCACATTTTCTGAGAAAGTTGGTTGTCATCATTTGTGTGTACGCATGGTCTGAGGAAGTTCTAAATTTGTTCGCAGTGTAAGAACAAATTCAAGTAAGAATATATTGATGAATCCCAGATTTGTGCTTCAAACGTGCGTACGCACAGTCTAAGCACGTATTCGTGCGAACGCACTGTTAGTGAATGAGGCCCAATTTGAGGCGTTTAGAAATGTTTGACTGGTGCTTTTTTAATGTCACCCCAACTAGACTACATTTGTCTAAAAGCAGAATAGAACTCTTTTCTAATGTCTTGAAAGTGTGACTCGTGTTACCTTGTAGAAGAGAAGAATGAAGTTGATGGCGAAACACACAAAGAGAGCCAGGAAACGCAGGTTGTAGAAGTTACGGGCCAGGGAGTTCTGTAAGACAGAAACACCAAGAGGAACTTCTGATTGATCTGTGATTGTGTTTCTAAGTTTGTAAACCATTTTACAAACAAATGAAAAAAGGAGATTTGTCAAACAGCTCACCAGCATCTTGTTAAAAAAGATGTCCAGTAGAGCAAAGACGCTGGACATGAAGGCAGGTGACGTCTCTTTAGGCTGGCTGGTTTTTGGCTTGGGCTTCTCTTCAGCCACAGGTTCCTTAGCCTCCTCCTCCTCCTTTGGCTTATCCTCCTTCTCCTTTTTCTCCGTGCTGTAAACAAAACAGTTCATTTCATTTTGTATGACGACAATTCACTTTCCTCTCACTTCATTTTACTCACTCTGCTTTTTCTTTTTCACTCTCAGGGGTTTCAACAGGCTTGGTGGCAGCTTTCTGTAAAACATGAGAAACACACACACAGAGAGTCAGACACTGAAGGAGTCATTTATAAGACATTTGAACTTCTTGAACTTTGAACACAAACCTTCTTCTGCTCAGCAGCAGACGTCTCAGCACTCAGCTCAGAAACATCTCCCAGGCCGGGCTCCACATGTTTCCCTCCCTCCCTCTTTGGCCCCGTCAGCATCTCTAACATGGTATCGGCCTCTGTGCCATCTCCTGCTGGCGCCATGGCTGAATCTAAGCTTGATGACTCTAGGGCCTCCATCTTCTCCCCTTCTATTGCATCTCCATGAATACCAAACTGAGTGGGTTCAGGCATGTGGCCCAGGATGTCAGTCACTTTTATGTTCTTAGCTCCTTCAACCAAACCACCGCCGAACATGGAGGACCAGATGAGGTGGAAGAACCCGAATATGAGGCCGTAGATTCCCTTGAAGAAGCCGGTGAAGAGCATCCAGAAGAAGGAGAAGAAGCCTGTGATGATCTCCCTGATGCTCAGTTTTTTGACTTTCTTGAACTGCTTGCGCATACTTTTAAGAGAAAAGAATTCAAAGACGCTGCCGATCTTCTTCTTCACAGAGCGGCAGGCGGTGGTGAAGGCTGAGGCAGACTCTACGGCGCCTTCTTCTTCAAGCTCATCCAGCTTGCTGTGTCCGTCCTCCTCTTCTTCCTCTTCAGGTTGTTCGATCACATCGGGCTCTGAGATCTGTGAGGCCAGCTGCATTTCAAAGATGGTGTCCTCGCAGAAGTTCACAAACATCTCCATCTTCTCGCTCTCCGTGCCCTCGTTGACCACGTCAAAGATGAACTGACGCTTGGACTCTTTGACCTGCGGCTTCTCCCACTGCTCTCGGCTCGACTCGCTGATCTCAAAGTACACCCGCTCGATGCGCTTCGCGCTGCCCATGATCTCAATGCGACCCAGGTAAGGCTCGAAGTAGCTGAGCACGCTCTCCGCCAGATCTAAGAAGGTGGTGAGTCTGGAGTCGTGGGGCATGTGTTCGGACAGGTTGGTGAGCAGCACGGCCACGTTGAAACCGATGTCTTTGGCCGGCTCGTGGAACCGCTCCACGAACTCTTTGTAATTAAACATGTCATTCTCATCAGCTTCCGCACACGAGAGCAGGAACTCGATCTCTGTTTGGTTGTACTGCTTCTGGTTCTCCATAGACTTCTGGAAGTCCTTCTTTGAAATGATGCCTTTGAACTCAGGGTCATACTCTTTGAAGTTATCGGACGTCGTCAAGTCCTTCAGTTTGAGGAACATGTCGAAGAATTTGAGGATCATCTCCACGTTGTTAGAAGACTCCACGAGGGTGTCAACCATCTGTTTCCCAATCGTTCCATTCACCACATTACCTGAGGATGGAACATGTATGTTTTATTACTTGCATAGCACATAGAAATGTACTACAACTGTGTGATGTGAGTGAGCTTCTGTTAACAACTCATTATAAGCATGTTCTTTGACAAGTCCAGGCTCTTACCCTCCAGCAGAGACAACAACATGACAATCATGTCTTTCTGTAAGTCCATCAGCTCCTTCAACAGCTCAATCTGACTGGCATCCTACAAGGAATTAAAAGTCTTTAGTCAAAAAAACACAGAGCTGTGACTCCAAATGTTTTTAACATTTCGCCTGATATTACACATACAGTGGTTTCCTACAGGTTGGGAACAGTCAAGGGGTGCCATGATATATTTTAGGGGTCACAGATTGATGATTCATGAGAAAGAAAACAGCCTGTGTCTAAATGTATCCTCTTTCTGCCCTCCAGGCCCCTAAAACCTCTCCTTGTGAAACAATCCTGAGCTTTGTTTTCAGCTCGTATCCAAACTTAGAGATCAGATTAAACTGATGCCCGGAAGAAAGTTGCACAATTCCTGCTGGGAGACCAGGTCTGGGTCCGTGCTCATCCACTCTCAAAAGCATCAGACAGTTTCTCATCCTAGCTTGCGCCTAAGTGGTCAGAGCCAACTACGGTGATGAGAACGTTAGGCCCAATCTACAAATAAGATGAAACTTTGTGGATTCCTGAGTAAGTTGTGACGTCTCGTCATACATTGACTAATCCAACTTTATTTCTCTTTGGCTTAGAGATGATTGATTCAGATCACCTGGGCTTGGCGCTTTGAGAGAATAAAAGCCCAACCCCAGTGTTGTTTCTACTGTGCTGTTTTTTAGTTGCTCTAAATGGACTTGCTCTAATTTTATTATTATTTATTTGTTTATCTTTATTGTATTTAAACTTTGCCTTTATGTGTTTTGTAACACTTTGAGATTTTCTCCAAATGTAAAGATCATTATGAATAAAATATATTCTTCTTCTTCTTCTTCTTCTTCTTCTTCTTCTTCTTCTTCTTCTTCTTCTTATTGTTCCAATCAACATTATCTTTTTTAAATATTTTTTTTTTTTTACTTCTTCTGCCTTTATCTGATGGGACAGTTGAAGAGAGACAGGAAACCAGGGGAGTAGAGAGTGGGGGAAGACATGCAGGAAATGGTCACTGCCGGGAGTCAAACTGGCGACTTCTGCGATGAGGACTATAGCCTCTGTATGTGGGGCGCTTAGACTGCTAGGCCACCAGCGCCCCACAATCAACATTATTAAAAGCAAGTAAAAGCTATGAAATAACTCATGATGAGGGTCACAGGTTTTTCTGCATCTTTAAACAACCAGCATGTAAGGAAGGGGATCCCTCAGCAGGGTTAAACGCATGCTGGCACAGACAAACCAAATTTAGCCTAGCCTGGCCTTTTTTGAGTATTTCCCTGCCATTATAGTTTCTCTGCACATTCTGATTGGATGAGGGTGAAGAAAAGTACTATTGGCTGGGTGCAATCTAAAACCGCACCACTAGATGCTGCTAAATGTTCCATTTGCTCCACTAAGAGATGATCACTAGTTGTAAATCTAGATTGATATATGACAAGTCAAACTGAAGTCTGATATTTGCTATGTTGATTAGCTTTTAGAAACAAAATAATATATATACATGTGATAAATATTCCCTGTTTTGACACACACTGTAGTGTTCATGCACTTCTGGAGAAATAAAGAGCAGCAAGGTGTATTTAACCTGAGAAAGTTTCATCTGCATGTTGGCAAATACATGCAAGAATCCCACGACTGCATCCCACAATCTGCTGTGAGCCAAACTCTGCTGGTTTCCAATACACGGGCCCTGCAGAGGAGAGAGAGAGAGAGATAACTTATGACTTAGTCCTTTGCATCTTCACATTGAAAGTTAAACTTTTCTGACTGTAGTGTCCGCCTCTTACCTGAATATACTCAGTCAGGGAGTTGAATATCTGCTTTGCAACATCTAGAGCTTTGGAGAAGTTGACTTTTCCTGTCTCGTCGATGACGTCTTTTCCAGAGTAGTACCAGTAGAAGTCACTGATAGATTCCTAGAGATCAGGACCAGGTTAATGATGAAGTTGATGATGAAATGAGTAATAGTGTATGACATTTAGCTTCTTTATGTTTCACTCACCTGCAGACGGAGCAGGTAGTCCACAGTGCTGATAATGATGTTGACTGTGGTTGTGTTTCCAGTTTGAGTTCTCAGGAAGTTTTGGAAATCTGACAGAAATAAATACCTTTTAAACATCGTTATTGTTATAGAGTTTTTCACCTCTTATGGATCAATGTGTCCTGATGGTAGAGTGCAAAAAAACCCAGCTTATACTAAGAGAGTAATGCTGATGTTTAACATAAACATGAGTAGGGCCTCACCTCCATTGTGCCCCTCACACAGAAGTTGCAAAAACCGGAAGAGATCTTTAGTAAACTCGTCATTCTGTAGCACCTTGGAGCCTTGGAGAAAATGATACTTTAATGCATATAATACAAAATAAAGTGACTCAACACAAATTATTTGTTACAAAACATAAGGAGGTGTGATTATATGTGACACGCCCCCAAGAAGCAATTAATATGAGGCAAGCAGGACATTTTTAAAGAACATTTGTGAAGTCCAGTGCCTTTAGATTGCAGGTTCGAAACTGAATCCAAAGTGCTTTTTATAAAAATGGTCTTACAGTAGTTCCAACAGTAAACACTAGGACATTTCCATAAGCTGGAGGAAGTTTGATAACTTTCACATGCAGGCCCAAATGTGGCCTGATGAAGAGATGTCATTCCAGAAAGAAACAGTGAACAAATAATTCACTCGAAAAAGAAACTACAGTGTCTAATAAACAGGGTAAAAATGCATTTCTGTGAGCAGATAAAACCATGTGAAAGTTACACATCTGTATGGAAACCAGCTTTGTGAAATAGGTCCCAAGACCAAAGCAAGACAAAGCTTTGCTTAGGCTGCGGAAGAGTCCACAAACCTTTGAGTCAAACCCCTCGGGAGGTGGCGCTGAGGAGAGCCTTACAACGGCCGATTTGAGCATCAGTAATAGGATTTGCATTAGTAAATGTAAACATGAAAGGGATGAGACAAATAACACACAAACAGACAGGCAATGGACTCTTTCTGTGTACACTCTAACAGTCAGCATGCACATTGTGTCCCTACAGACATCTTAGAAGGGAGAAGAGGCTGGGTAACAAAAAAAGCAGGGAGTGTGGACCACATAAATGGTGGAGACATTCATGGTGGAAGCATAGCCATATCAGTATTATCTAAATTAGCTATTTACCCCGCTTTGTGTGGACTGCCATCGATGGGTTTTTTAAATGACAGGAAGGAGACAAAGAATACACGAAGACATAAGCAAAAAGAGAGGACATAGAGTTACAGTACGAAGAGATATGAATATATAGACTACGAGTGAAAAACAAAGTCATGCAGTTAAAAAGAATACGTTTTAGACGAGAGGAAATCAAAGGTAGCCTGAGGACTGTCTATGCTGCATCTCACACGATGAGTACCAAATCAGAATTCAGTCATAGTGAACAATTTACAACAGTAACGGAGACACGAGTAGTAAGAGTGATTTGTTAAACACAGAACTTGGTGGAAATGTTTAGCAGAAGGACTGAATGATGAAAAGACGGACATAGTTTGATGTGAGAAGCGTCAAGTGAAGAGTGTTTGTGTTGTAAGTTGGCGGGGGAAGAAAGGGGGGGTCTTGTTTTAATGCTGGACCATGTCCTCTAAGACAAGTTTGTACTGTTACCCACCACTCACAGACCACTGCCTTCAAACAGATGAGAAGGTAAAATCAATAACTTCACAAAGATTGACAGAAAGCGTCTAAAAAGTATACTTCTCTAATCTTTATACAGTCTCAAGATATATCTAGAGAAAAACATCTACCAGAGACGACATTAAAGACACAACACTGATGACTTCAGTGACTTAAAGACTGGAGCACAAGCAGCAGACAAAATGGCATAACCAAAATTCACATTGAAATCAATGCAATTTTGATTATCTACAAGAGCCATACAGAAACTAGTAATTAGGATCTAGCATCTATCCACGGCTTGAGTGGACGATTGAGCATATACTTTTGTCATGGTTCAGCATTAGTTCAGTAAAGGAAAGGGTCTTTTGTTGTTTTTAAACAAGAGAAAGAACAGGTGGCTCAACAGCTGAGATCAACTTCAAGAGAGAAAAAAATGTAGTGCTTGATTCGCTTAAAAAAGGAAAACCAGGATGAATATTAAACAGCTTGTGTAATGGGTCAACTCTCGACTTACTTGAGCCTTCTTCTGTCACCATGCCAAGTCCTTCTGCTTTGTTCTGCCTCTCAAATGCATTCAAGTCCAGGACACTAGGGACAGAAACTTTAGAGTCAAACATAAGCACTTGTTGTCAGTACACAGGTTCCTCTTTGCATGTGGACCAGTGGATTCCTACCTTTGAGGCCTGAGGTACTGCCACATAATTTACATACCCACCTATTGTTTTCCATTTAGGATCATTTAAATGTTATTTAGGATAATTTAGGTAAGAAATCAAACAAGCAGTCTCAGACTAAAAAGCTACATTACTCTTGTTTCTAGATTACTTTGGCTATCTATTATAAACATGTATTTATTCATACTTTTAGCTTATCATTTGATCTATTTATTTATAGCTTTAAGCTACTTGTTTGGCCTCTTGTTAAGCAGTTTTCACCCATTAATACATGTTATCAATGTACAAATAACAAACTACTTCAAATACATGAATTTTGGCTGCCTTCTTGAACCATTGACCCATAATTTCCCGAATTTCCCTCCCCTGGACAAATAAAGTATTTCTGATTCTGTAATTCTTAGCTAGCTACCTATTGCAACTATTGAAATCCCTCACTTGAAGATATCTTTTCTAGCCACATATCAAATAAATTTAAGTTTTTGAATCAAATTCCCCAAATGCTGTTAAAGTGGTCCACCAAATACTTTTAGCCTATTTCAACTATTGCCTGATACTTAATGCTAACTACTTAATTTCTCTGTTACTTTTTCTACTATTAGCAGCTAATCCATTGCTTTAGCTAACATTTGAAACAGTGTCTCTTAATGTTAGCAAACTAAGTCAATGGTTTAGCATTACTTTAGCTAACACAGTTTGACAGTTACTTTTAGCTTGTTGTTTGAACTGTTGCCCAAACTGTGTGAGCTAACTAATGTAGTAGTTTTCCAGTAGTTTTCTAAGCTAATGCATGACGTTAGCTAATGTAGTAGTTTTCCAGTAGTTTTCTAAGCTAATCCATGACGTTAGCTAACTTCTGAAACCACTCTATTTACTTTCAGCTAACTGAGTCAGCGATTTATCCATTACTTAAAGATTTCCATTTTGACTGTTTCCTGAACTTTAAGCTAACTTAATAAAGAGGTCCTTCAGTGCTTTTTAACTAGTTCAACATACATTTAGTTTACTTTTTTAAACAGCTTCATTGTAACTTTTAGTTTAAACAGTTTCTCCATACTTTTAGCTAACTAACTTAATAACATATACTGGCTTACTACCATTCAATACCTATGTTAACAAATCTGCTGTGTTTCAAATTACTTCAGCTAACCATTTGATTGGTTTATCCATCACTTTAACGTAAGCTGATGCTTTTAGCTCGCTATGTAAATTGTAAATGCTGAAATCTTAGCTGCATATTTTAAGTATTTAAATGAATAACTTTCAGCAATCTATTTCAGTCATTTTCACTTACTTTTTCCTAATCTTTTAATTGTTTATCCATTACTTTAAGCTAACTGTGTCAGTAAATGTAATGCTCTTAGCTAACATATTACACAATTCATAACTTGTAACTGGAACTTTTTCTGTTCATCCACTACCTTAAGTAAACATTTTTAATGATTTGAATTTATTACTATAAGCAAACCGTTTGAATAGTTCCTTAAATACTGCGCAAACTGTTTTACCAGTTTATTGATTGCTCTAAATAAATAATTTAATCTGTTGAATCATTTGTTTTGGCTATCATATAAACTATTTAGCCATTACTATGAGCTACTCATTCAGTTTTCTTTTTCTAGTTTATTATTTTTCACATCCCATTTCAGGATAACAAGATATGTTCAGTGTTCACACAGTCTTTACTTCTAATTACTGAAGGTACAATCTTTTCATGTACTCCCAGGCATCTGCAGGAATATGTGCAGAGAGAAATAAACCCCTCTCAGGAATCACTGGAACAGACAGAATGACAGTACCTGCAAGACAGCATCAGTCCTGAGAGACTTTTGAAAAAGCCTGCATCTCTTTTCTCTTTCAAGTAATCAAGCATTTTCTAGGATAAGAAAGAAAAAGTGATTAACACACCACAAAAAAAACCCAACTAAACATAGTGTATAGACATTTATATTTCTACGGGTAATATAGTAAAGACGAAGAGATGAATATGGTGCGGTCTCAGAGAGCTTAGAGCTGTGTGAACTGACCTGCTGAACTTGCACATTGCCTCCATTAAGAATGGAGATACCCAACTTGAGGGTGCAGGTCACCATGGGGCCCAGACGACCTGACGAGGAAGAATTAATGTAAGATAAGAATGAGGGGAGGACAGATGCAGGTAATAAATGTAAAATACTTGCTGTTAATCAGAGGGCTCTGCTTCATAAATTATACAAGGTTATACTTTAAGGTTAATGTGGTTACACGTTTCATATATTTCCGTATTAAAATATATTTTATGGTCAAAGAAAAAACTGTTTAATGCATCTCCTTCACTTTTATTCTTCTACATTAAAAACCTAAAATGCACATGGAGCTAAAACTCATGAGTGAGCCCACAAAAATGAGCCTCAATAGAGATGGCTGTTGTTTGCAGCAGGGTGAGCCACCACATTTATTAGTATGAGATCATTCTGATTTAAAAGGATAATCATTAAACAGTAAATTACAAAACTGTCATATCATCAAAAAAAGATAACACGAGGTCCAAGAACTGTTACCTTTAAACTCAATATAATGGGATGAGACACAATCAGTTCGTCATTACCTTTACTGGCGCTGATCATCTGCAGCACCATCTCAGCAGCCCCACGGGCGTGCAACCTCGCCTGCTGATACAGGATCTTCTGCTTTTCCATCTCTTTTTCCTAAAGAGCAACACAAGATCAACACAAACACATTGAGTCATTAAAATCTTTTGAACTGTTCCTTTTCTTTGAAGGTAAAAATTGTTAATATCAATGTGGATATTATTTAAGAGCTGCTGTTGAAAGTCTCTCTGCTTCACAAACCTCAAAAGTCTTTTCTTTCCCTTCTTCCTCTTCTTCCTCCTCATCCTCTGCACAGCTCTGAAGACATATAGAGAAACACTCAGAGCTCATTTTCATGTTGTTAAAAGTCTTACCACTTGTACAATATTGATGCATGAAAGAGCTCAAAGCCCATTACCTTTGCCATCATGTCTGCATACGCAATATACAAAGGATCTTCTTCCAAGTAACTGAAAAGATATAAAGTTGAGTCAAATGTAAAAATACTGAACACAGACAGGTATGTAAAGTAATTATCAAACTTGCATTATTGCTGTTTTTCAGAACTTAAACACAGGCATGTGCAATTCACCTCCTGAAACAACATTAGAACTCTTAATCCTGAGATAAGATGAGATCTTATCAGGCACCTCTCCTTTGAAATCATCTACCAGTCAGGGTCCGGGAGGCAGGCACCCTCTCTACTTTTAAGAGTAGGCTTAAAACTTTCCTTTTTGACACAGCTTATAGTTAGAGCTGGCTCAGGCTTGGAGCAGCTCTTAGTTATGCTGCTATAGGCTTAAACTGACACACTGGGATCCTATCTCAATTACTTTAACTCTCCCTGTCCCATTAAAGTTACTAACCATAGACCTTTCTGGAGTCCCGGAGCTCCCTTGTCTCGTAGGTTCCTCTGAGTCGCTGCCATAGATGGCCTGTTGTGGACATGCCGGACTCCAGCGGTAACAACTACTACTATCCGTCTCATCCCTATCATCTCTCTGTCTCAATCTCCTGTATCCCTCTGTCCAACCCCAACTTAGTCTCAGGATATGTGTGTCTAACATGAGTCTGGTCCTGCTGGAGGTTTCTGCCTGTTAAATGAAGTTTGTCCTTGCCGCTGTAACTTGCTAAATGCTGCAAAGTGCTCTGCTCATGGTGGATTAAGATGAGATCAGACTGAGTCCTGTCTGTAAGATGGGACTGGATCTTAACCTATCTTGATGTTGGGTCTTTGTTAATTATGTAACAGAGTACGGTCTAGACCTGCTCTGTTTGTAAAGCATCTTGAGATAACGCTTGTTGTGATTTGGCGCTATAAAAATCAAGATTGATTGATTGATCTGCATGACTAAATGATTCATCCTATAATAAACTATGTTAGTCATTATAAATCGACGATAAATGGCTTAAAGTAACACATTTAAACAAACCAGAAATGAACACAAATAAATAGTGATTCCTTCTAAAAGGCAGGTATGAAAAGAGCTTTAAATGCATGCTCCCTGTAACTCAGATCCACACACAAGTCCAGCGATGTCACTGTCTCACCTTCTTTCCGTCAAAGCGTTGTGACTGAAGTGGAGAATAAGTTGGTGGAGAGGGTCTGGCTGAACATCAGCCACCTCCTCTTCCTCCTCCTCCACAATTTTCATTGGCGTTTTCTGCAGAAGTCCACAGGTGTGAACAGTTAGCTCTGGACAAGTCTCATTTGACACACTCATGATATTTCATCCCACCACCACCACCACAGCTTTAAATCACCATCACTTCCTCCTTCACAACCTTTACTTTCAATAACATCCATTCATACATCGGTCAAAGACATTAAAATGAGTCGGTGACATTCAGCTTGCACTTGCATGCAGGTGAGAGTGTGTCATGTCCTGGTGATCGGTGGAAAGGGCGGGAAGAGGAAGATAAGAGTGGATCATGAACAGCGTTGGAACAGGTTCAAATACATGCATGTTACAGCAAACAGATGCAAGCAGTAAGCTATTTGGTGATATGGTTTTGAAGATGATGAATGGTCCTTATAGTATGGGAGCCTGACTAAAAGAGACTATCACAACTACACAAATCTCCAACAGTCCAAACTACTGACAGCTTACTAATAAAAAGAATCTTTCCGAACAGAAAGAATAATAATCTGAGATTTAAATATCCAAGGCTGAGCTGTAATATTCTTCAATGGCACTGCGTCTTGATGAACTTGCCGCACAACTGGGTACTAATATGAGATATGATCTTCACATGACTACGCGAGCATGCCACTGACGTCACGGCCACAGAACGTACTGTAACGTCACACTACAGACTTACAGAGTACAGCGAAAAAGACAACTGATGGGTTGGATCCAGATCTGACAGCCAAACAGCTAGTGACTCCTAGTGAGAGGCCCTCCTTACCACTGCTGTCAGAAAGGCAAAGCCTGCTTTTCTAGAGCTGTGAGCGCCGGAGATGGCCCTGTGTCTCCTGAGTTGGTCATGCAGCCTCTGACCCCTGACGGATCTCTGTTTGAAGGGTTTTGAACGCCTAGAGCGGGGGCCCCTGGGTACTTTGGGCGAGGTCCCCACCCGGGTGCGCTCCCAAGGCTCGACAGGCGCAGAGCTAAAGAAGCATTCGGCAGACAGGACTGGCAGAGGGGTGCCAACGCAGGGCACGTGGGGCAAGGGCAAGGCGAGCCCAGTACTTACTGCCAGATCCTGAACTAGCTTCTCCTCAAAGGAGTACTCCTCTGCCTCTATCCAAAGTCTCTGATAGGCCGGGATGAAGAAGTTGATAGCGCGATGCCTGGGGAGGGGGGAGGTGGGGAGGAATGGAGGGGAGTGGGGAGGGAGGTACAGTGGCATTAGGGTGGGTTCTGGTGAGTTTTTGGAGGAGACAGGAAGGAGAGATGTAGGGGGGAGGAAGGGGTTATAGGAAGTGCATTTCAGGCAGGGTGGTGATTGGTCAATGTGGGACCCACTGGCTCTTCTGACTGGTCACGTTTGGTCTAAAAAATAACTGCTGTTACTTCCATCAGGTGAAAAAAGACATTACAGGAGCATGCACACTTTAGGGGAGATATGCAGTTTTCCAACGAATCCACGTAGATTTGACCTTAAGCTTCAAATATCAAACAATAAATATTGTTTTTGAAAGAGGTGCATGGATTGGTTGTAAGACTGCACAATCTTTGGCAAAATGTCAGATGAAAAACAAATCTATAGTAATCAGTATAAAAGCAGGGAAGCAAAATAACATGAAACAACTTTTTAAAGTCTTAAAAGACTAACAGAGCACACTGTCGTAAAACAGATGGCTGATAAAAGTAATAAATGTTTCTAAAATATCTTAATCTTTCTTCTTCTTTCCTTTCTTCATTCCTTCCTTCAGGGTTCACCTGAAATGAGACCTCGCAGTGTGTTCCAACTTTCCAAATAAGTTCATTTCAGTCAATTATTAGACTCATAGTCTAGCTGACCAATCAGAATCAACAGTGCAGAAACAATTGCTTTGCGAGGCAGATATCGGTCCACAGCCTGGTGGATGAAGGGAAGGGGGTTTGAACAGATGAAGCATTCGCCCCGTAGTTTCACTTTACCGTCAGCAGGGAGAACAGGCGGTCAAAGCTGGAGGCTTTGAACGCCCTTTCCAGCCAAACCTCCCGATAGCCATTCAGGAAGTAATTATTATTTTTGTATCTGAGGGAGGATGAGGTTGTGTTATGCAAGAAAACGACACAGAGGAGAGAATGTCATTAGGAAGGTGAAGAGGGGTTTACATGGGCACACAACAATAATTAAGATGCCCCTCCCCCCAATGGATATTTGGTGGCTTGTTACGTACGGTTAGATTAAAACAAAGCTTTTTTTAAAAAATCCAGTTCATGTCAATATTTATTTTATTGACATCATCAATCAGCTTCCACAAGTGGCACAGGAGTTCGACAGACTCACCTGGGTAGATTGTAGAGTGGAGCCATGCGGAAACAAGCCACCACAGCTCGTTTACGCTGTTTGGACAGCAGCTTGTGCCGAACACACTTTTTGTTCCTCAGCGGCTGCTCCACCTGATGGATGAGAGAATTATACAGCATACATATTAATAAGGGAACAGTTCAGTGGTTAAAACTCTTGAGAGGAACTTTTGGTTTGTGCTGATTTTGGTGGACTAAGTTCACTCTGATTACACCTTTTCACTGCAGTGCATTTTACCCTGTTTATTTAATTTATTATGTACACTTTATCATATCCTGCTGATTTTATGAATCTAATTTTCAAACTCTGCCTTGTAAGGTGACCTTGCGTGCTTTGAAAGGCGCCTATAAATAACATTTATTATTATTTGTATTATTATTATTTATATTATTATTAAGCTGTTGGTCGTATCTCCTTGCTGACTCTGTCCTCTATCTTCCTGCTTTCCTTTAGTATCTAAATTAATCTTTCTTTCATAATCATTGCATTGAAAATGTGTCAAAGAGGCTCTCTCTTCAGCACCCTGATGAGCTCTTAGTCTAACACCTACACCCACAACTGTGTTAAAAGCATTAAAAACACCTTAATGTGAAAAATTAGACTCTATGATGATATTATTGTTTGGTTTGTGAGTCATAAAGAGGCTTGAATATTACTTTCAGTCTGTTCCTTGCAGATTGGGACAAATATCAGCTTTTTACTGTATTACATAATAAAGCGATAATGCTGCAATTCCAATTTTTTTTTAGATCACTTAAACTGCTGGTTACTGAAGCACTGACAGGAAATTGAAAATTTGGTGAACCAATTCTTTTTAAAAAAAAGTTATTTATATATTTATAAATATAATATTTATAATATTTATATTTATTTATATAGGGGTATTTTTGCCTTTATTGATAGGACAGATGGAGAGTGACAGGACATGTGGGGAGTAGAGAGAGGAGGAAGACATGCAACAAATAGTCACGGAGGGGATTCAAACTAGTGACCGCTGTGACTAGGACTACAGCCTCTGTATATAGGGCGCACTTAAACTGTTAGGCCAGTTGGCACCTCAACTGATGATTGATCTAAAGTGTTTCCTTTTCTGTGTTGACTTATTAAAATGATAAGAGGCTCTTGTCTCTTACCCAGGGACTACAGATGTAAATTAGCTCATCAATCAATTAATCAATCATACTCTATTTATAAAGCACTTTTCATACAATGACATTGTCACACAAAGTGCTGTACATATAAAACAACTTAAAATAGAAAAATAAATATTTAAAAATAAAAATAAAAAGACCCCCCATGCTAAACCCAACCCCAGACCTCTCCAAAATTGAATACATTTCTAAGATAATAAAACACTAGAATATTAAACCGTTAAAATAAAATAAGATGCTATATTTAAAAAATAAATAAAACAAATTCAATGAAATAAATAAATAAAATAAAATAAAAAGTGACTAAATTTTGAACTAGATAATAAATAAATAATTCTTCAGGTCTTCAGGTAGGGTGTTCCACAGGCATGGACCATCATGATAAAAGGCTGCCTCACCTTGAGTCTTTGTTCTAGCTTTTGGTACAATTAAAAGTCCACTACCTGAAGACCTGAGGGCTCTCACTGGCTCATATGATAAAAGTAAAACTGATAAATAAGAAGGGGCAAGACCATTAAGGGATTTAAAAACCAATTAAATAATCTTAAAATCTATTCTAAAAGATAGCTAACTCTGGTACATTTAAATTCTTAACTTTGTAAAAAACTGACTGCTGGGACTTTTCGCCTCCGAGCAGAAATAACTCAAAAGCTTATCTTTAATTTATGATGTATGTGTGTAAAATGCTAAGTGTGTGTTTTTACCTGCTCCAGGTTGAAGACTGCAGCAGAAATGCTCTGCACTCTGTCCACAGTGTGTTCTGGGTTGGCTGGCTCCTCGCTCTTCACCACCACGTCCTTATACAGGTTCATCTGCCACTGGACGGCCGGGTCTTCAGACTACAACACAGACACAATGAAGTCAATAAATAAAACAGCAGCATTGCACGTCACTTGACCTGCTGCAGGAATCATATCTCTACAGCACCGTCATGTTACCTTACCTTGTCCTGCAGGTGGAGATTCTGACGCAAGTGCTCCTTCACCTCGTCGTCTGTGTCTTTCTGTGAAGGAGAGTCAGAACAGAGAAGAATTGTGTTATCTAAAGAAAATATAATGGATGTTTATGTGACTTCATCATAGAGGGAATTTTAAGTTTGCAAAGGGCTTTGATTTGCTCTACACAGAATCTTAGACCAGCAGGAATGTAGAGTAGTTTGTTATTTGTAGATATGGCGCCAAATTTCTCAAGATAATGCATAAGGAGATTTTTGTTCAATTCTGATAACATGGACATTTTGGAATATTGAAAAACTAGTGTCTCATTTTTTGGATTGGAGCAGATTTTATCCTCTGAGATCACTTTTAAATCCCAAAAACCCGACTGAAAACTGGGGGGGCCAAGTCGTTTTCAGTCCGGGCCCCACAGCTGTGGAATGAACTGCCAGAGGAAATTAGGTTGGCGGACTCTGTGCTCTCTTTTAAGTCATTTATCAGAGAGCATTTTATTTAATCAAGGTGCCTTGCTGATTTCATGTTCTTTTCACTGTCATGACAATTGCACTGACTGTATGGCCTTTTAAAATAATCTTTATTTTGCACATGTCCTTAGAGGCATTGTAAAGCACTTTGTAACATAGTTTTTGAGTGCTCTATAAATAAAGATTCTTCTTCTTCTTCTTCTTCTTATTATTATTTAATGACTGAAAGAAAGTATCCTGAATAGCCATCTTCTCTGTAAATGAGCAAAAACCTAATCCAGTTCCAGCCAGCTTCAAACCCTGACTGAAGTAGAGCTTTAGGTGTTAATACTTCATGGGTACCAGCTTAAATCCGTAGCTACAAGCGTCAAAGATGGCATCTACGCAAGCATGGCTCTCCTGACCTCAGACTTATTACATAAGTAATGAGAGGAAACAGCCTTTTGTGTTCAAATTATAACAGGTTATGTTATCTTTTTTACCTTGAGATCACGCGGCCTGTTCTCTAAAGATAAGGGAATAATGGACAAGATAACAAGATCAAGATAATGGCGTTATAAAAAGAACAATGAGCAAAGCTGCTCTAAGCTCAACACTGGAGTCTTAAAACGTTGGTAGAGAGACTACACAGGCTGAGGGCAGAAACTTAGAACTTCAAATAATAAAGGGTTCCTGTATCTAATTAACTTAATCAGGCTGAATATTTGATGCCTATGTAATTAGTCAGTCTTTTCTTTCTTTAATGAAGTCCTGTTTTGTGGGCTTACCAGACTGTAGCGTATCTTGGCGAGGGAGATGAGCTCCTGGTCTCCGGGGGTGCACATGTTGAGGCCGATGGGCAGCATCTTCTTCAGGGCAGCGATGATCAGAGAGGTCTGGACGGAGTAGTACTCGCCACGACGGCGCTTGTGTTTCCTCTCCTGGTCTCCTCCTGACTACAAAGAGAGATCAGGAGAGCTCACTGTGTGAACATCACACAAGTGTATCAAGGCTTCAGGTACTCTAAAGACTTTGAAAATTAAAACAGTTTTGCTTCTTGGCTTTCTTTGTTGTTTGTCCCTGGTTGATCCCAGTGGTGTATTTATGTGGATATATATTTTTAAATAGTATAATATTTTGCTTTTAAGAGCATTGTCTTTATTGTTTTAAACATTAATTGCGCCATAAAGTTTATTCTAAAGCATTCAGTATCATGAAGTCATGATAAAGTCATCAAATCTTCTCTCCAGTGTTGCCACCTTTGTGTTGCACTTTGCACTAATCATTTTCAGAAATTGCTCTTTTCTTAATGTCCTCCAGTCTTTAAAAATCAATCACTCAAATTGATTAAACCTAATCCAGAATCCACTTTTAATGACGAAGCTATCAGAGCGTAATGAGTGTTTTTCACCTTTAAACCACTGATGAGGATAAATCACATCAGATGCAACCAAAGTGCTTCCACATAAATCAGTCATGGGGCAGAGCATCCTCAAGGATCAAGAGCTGCTCTCCACTCTGAGTGACCCCAAAACTGCAAATAAATAAACTCTACAGCTCTGCCAAAACAAATAAACAACACACTGACAAAGTGACGGCGAGTTGAGCGGCTGATGAAAAATACTCTGTCAACATCCAAATATACGACCGGGCTTCCCTACGACAAACACCCTGATGAAACGACGCGTGTCGTAAACTCTGTGTTTGGATTCGCAAATGATTTGTAGACATCTTCAGCACATCACAAGAAAAGTGCTATAAAGACTTCTCCTTTTATTGGCGAAGTGTGGAAATAAAGAAAAAACAAAGTGAGCATTAGGGGATCCTGTCAGGAAAATACTCAGAGAGGAGGCGAGTGATTCAACTCTGATTTAAACAAAGAAAGAGTTGAGATGTTCTCTTCTCAGGCTCTTATGATAAGATCAATCAGTATGGGGCTTATTTTGTCATTTGCCACATCTATGAATCTGTAACTTTGAACACACCTTTATCTTATGTATCAGCCATTTATATTTACCTTGGTCATATTGGTCTGGCCCTCCCCGGTCAGGAAGCCCAGATTGTTGATCTCATTCTGAACCACAAAGTTTTGCTCCTCACGCTTGAAGTTCTGGGTTCAAAGAAAAGATGTACATCAGAAAAGACATCTTGAAGACTGGTGTACCACTCTGAATCATCAGATGGTGATTTGACATACATGGGACTTGCACCAGAGGATGAAGATTTCAGCAACCATCCTGAAGAGCTCAGTTGAGTCTGCATCCGGCTCCTTCAGCCACCTGGACCTGGAGGGGAACAACATTTCTCACCAAGTTAAATTAATACATATGTTCATTGACTGTTATGAAGAAAGAGGATGAGTTACCACCTCCTCCAAGTGAACAAAAGTGAAGCCAAAATATAACCACGATGCATATATTGTGCATTTGTAACCATAGCCTGCGTACAGTATGGATCGACTATTAAAGCAGCAGCATGGAGATCCTGCCCATCTTAGCTGACCAAAACACCTATTCAACCTATTTAGATCTATAGTATTACAGCTTCTTGCTTCAATTTGAAGTAGACCATTTATGCAAAGTTTTCCTCAACCCCAAAACCTTCTAATTATTTGACATTGTAGATTTTAAAACTGCACAAACAGTGAATAAGGCAAGGAAAAATCTGCTGCGAGGACATGTTATTTGAAAGAGAGGGGGGTTATAACTTAAGAGGGGATTTAAATTCAAAGATTATGAGTGTTCGGACTACGAGAAAAAGTTAATATATTTTAATCTGTGGAACAGACTCTAAGATATGATGCGTTTTGCGGGAATGCAATCATGTAACAACAGAAAAAAAGTGAATTAAGGGGTAGGATTAAACATGCTTTAACTTCTTCCTACTCCTTTCTACAAATGTAAATTAAAATGTTTTTAGTGCTTACTGATGGAATTGGTTGATTTTATTTTATTTTATTTTTTTCTATTAACTTGTATGTTTTTTCTATTTTTACATGCTCAAAATAAAGACATTAAATCAAATCAAAAATCAAAGTTCAATGACTCTTGTGTTAGTGTTCGTCCCACCTTTTCTTGTAGTTCCTCCTCTGCTCTGCTAATCAGGTGTACAGGGCTGTCAATCATGGTGTTACACCTCTTTTTATAGCATCAATAGCTTGCTCAAATTAAACATCTCAGATAAATGAACAACTGGACATAAATCAGCGCGAAAAGAACTAACTTTAATGACAGTTTGAGAGAAATATATTTGATGTGTATTTTGATTTTATAGTTCGACCCGTGTCCCATCTGTTTACATGGAGGAGGCAGGCTCTTTGACCCATACTGTTGTCAGCCAATAGAGGGAGCTATAAGGCTTTGGCCTCACTTTTGGGAAGCTGTCATTTCATATCTTTATTCAGTCTATGGTTGGTTAAGTTGCAAACTCCAATATATAGGTGGATATAATGTAGGGGATAAAGGAATATATTAACACATCTTTGCTCAAAATCCACAAATAATCTCAAAATGTAATCAAATCTTTCTGTGCTGGGGCGCCAGTGTGTCTTAGTGGTTCTATGGCATGCCCCAAGTACAAAGGCAATGGCCCTTGAAGTGAGTGGCTCGAGTTTGAAATGGTCTGTAGCCCCTTTAATGCTTCCAATTCCCTTCTCTCTCTCTCTTCCCTGTTTCCTTCTCTATCCACATAAAAAGCACAAAAACAAACAAACCAAAACATCATTCAGTGCTAATACTGTACCTGTTGTTGTCCACGTAGCGAATGAGCATGGGGTAGAAAGCATACAGGTCTCTGCAGAGCACAGCAAACTCATCCAGGATCTGCAGCTCGGCCTCCTGGTTGTCACCTTTACTATCAGCCTTCAGCAGCTCCTCTTCAGCCACCACCTACGAGTGCATCACATCAACAACTCTCCTCTAGCAATCAATTAATGAGCATCGCTGTCCTCACACTGACCCCCTCCTGCTAAGTGGTAATAGTGTTGCTGAGTCTGCTCTTAGAAAGGAACAGATGTATTTTTACTCTCAGTAGGTGATGTGAATGAGCGTCATGCTCCTGGACTCACTCCTGTGAACACTGACAGCTCTGTACGGACACCACAGCTTCAGGACTGATGATGACATCAGCAAAAAAAATCGTCTTTAACCACAGGTACCGCTGAGCTGTCCACATTGTTTAGTTTATTTTAAGCTCTCACCTTCACCGTCTTCTTCCTCAGCTTGTCCAGCGTGGGGATGAAGTGGGTCCTGAGCAGATCGGCTCCAGCTTTGCAGATGATTGGCTGAGAGTAGACTGAGGACGGAGACAATGGGGAATGAATTCTGGACACGGGCCATGGACAAACTGAAGGATTTACAGCTCAAGTTTTGGGAACAAAGAAGCTTTCTCTGGGGATTACTGGCTCTGCTGTCAAATGTCATAACTGTCAGACTCTGTTTAGCACTTCCAGAACAAGTTTTTATGTCAGATCAGCTGTTTCACTTTTTGCCCTTGTCCCTTACAGTAGTGCTTAAAAAGGACACATTAATTAAAGAATGGATTCATAGATGAAAAACAGAATGAATATTTTATCTGTCTTTGTTATTTTGTTAGAGGTACAATATTTGAAGCTGGTTTTCTCAGGTTAATTGGCCCCTCAGCAGCCAATTATATCGTCTAGCCTCATTTGAACTCCCTAAAAATGTAATATAATGTATTAAAATTCAGTTTCCACATTAGATAACTCATTTAAATGAATGTCTCAGGGTGTTTATTCGTCTCTTTGCTTTTAGGATTATTTTGCATTTCTTGTCTTGTTAATTAACATGATGGGATTTTGTAAAGTTTGCTTCCCCCTGTTGCTTTATGGAAGCTTAGAGGGAATTCAAATGCAGAATGAAGAATTTGTATGCTTAAGTTTCAGACTCTAAGGCTAATGAGATGTTAATACAAATCCCTATGAAGAATTAAAGTAGGAACATTCATCCGAAAACCAGACTCACTAAAACTCATCTGACTCGTGAGAAACTTTCAAGCTCACATCTGCTGTTTTGTTCTCAATTACCTGCAATCCTCTTCATCCAGGGGGCGTCGTCTATGCCCAGGTTATTGTTGAGGATCTTCAGTATGTTCCCCAGGATGATGCTGAGATGTTCAGAGGTCATCATCGTGCAGCAATCAGTGTCTGGACCTGAGTTCTCTGGACCTTTCTCCCACCAGTAGGACAGATAGTTACACAGCATGGGAAGGACCACCTCGATGACCTGCAGGGGGAACATGATGGGTTAAATCTCAACATGACTGAAAGGATGGACATGGGTCTTTGTGTCATATTTAACACCACAATTTTCTAAGTGGCATTATACATCAAGGTATTGATGCCATGGGTTCTTGTTAGAACTGATTCAGGACAGTTAGGGTGCATTATACAACATATTAGTTTTAACTTTGGCAGCTAACTTAAATTCAGTCTCTAATAATGCTTTTAGTTTGGTCACACTTTAGCCTTTTTTGCCCTCTATAGTTTTAGTCAATACAAGTCATTATATTTTCATAATTACTCAAAATGTCTCTCTTTTTATATTCGTTATATTAGCCAATCAGAAACTAGTGTTAAGGTTGTGCTGAGTTTTTAAATCTGTAAAGCCACATTTTACCCCCTAAACACTATTAATGGTGTTATATCTGGATTTCTCACCTTAGTTGGATAAATTAGCCTCGACTATCCCACAATTCAATGCTGCTGAGCTGTCCATGCTGATCGATCAAGATAAGAGTGCTCAGGTAAAGGTGATAACATAGAGGAATATTTCTTGCACCACCATTGCTTTGTTTTATTCCTCTGAAAGTGCGATGAACACACAAGTCTGCAGTGCACTTTTACAACGGTGCCTAACTGTGCCTGAAGTGACATGTGAGCTGGACACATCAAGTTCACTGCACTCCGGACTGTATCATCATTTTTGATGATAAAGAATTGATCAAATCTAGGAAATGTCTTACTAAATATGCGGTCTCAAGTATCACCAGGCTAAGATAGATCAAGGCTTGTACATGGGGTTTAAGTTAACAGCTGCAAAAAAAAAACACAACATCAAATATGAAACTGAGGTCACTGTGGTAGCTGGTTGTGTAGCAACTGAGATAAATCAGATTGAAAGTGAGAAGGATACATGGAGGCAGAGGGAATTTGTAACCGTGGTGCACTTGGTGCAGATAAATGACAATTCTGACACTACGGACCTAAACCAATTCAGCCTATTACAGGAATGCATTGCACTATCGTCTCTGAATCTGAGGGCTGGCGGTTCAATCCCAGCTCCCTGGGATTAGTTCATACTGATGGGTGCTTTATATAGCAGCCTCTGCCATCAGTGTATGAATGTTTCCTGAATGAGTGAACGTGACATGTAATGTAAAGGCGCTTTGAGTACTCGACTCAAGACTAGAGAATGAGCTATATAAAATGTACCAATTACAATCAAGACATCACATTAGATGTTCTCAAAGATTAATTTATAACTAATGACCTGACTTTATTTTTTACCATAATAAGACTTCATGCAATCAAATAATAAGTGCAGCTGAATCTAAATATCCCATGATCCTTTCATACCTGTGGCATGTCGCTGTATCGAGCCCCGGACTCTGAGACATCATTGACATCTTTAAGCAGTTTTTCAAGATGAGGCATATCTGGACACATCTCCTGCACAGTATCAGGCATACTGAGGACTGGAAACATGAGAAACACAAAGACAACATTTTAAAACATCCATATTTTAAAGAATAATGCAAAGAAACTGGATTCAGGAAAGGACTGCGTAGCTTGTGTATATAAGACAAGAAGAGACCCTCTAATTCTCAGAGATGACACAAAAGGGTTAAAGGCTCTTTTGCTGTGACTTTAAGCAAACTAAGGTGCTGTTTGCACATTTTATAATCAGGTATGAAGCATACATCCTGGGCAAAGTGGTCCCTTTCAATTTGAATAAGCTTTATTTAATAAACTCAATTTACAAACAGCAGCTCCAGCAGTCATACCCAGTTAAAGTGAAAGTTTTACCGTCTGCAGAGAGATGGTGCTAAACGCAGCTTAGTGTTTATAAGAGATGACATGCTCAAACTTCCCACAGAGACTAACAACAATTCCCCCTCTGCTAGAGATAAGAAATAATAACATGCAAATTCAGTCTGTGGAGACAATCTGGAGCCGTTACACAAAACGAGAAGGTGACAAACTGGATGAGCTTGCCGTGCTGGCTCGTTACAGGTGTGAAACTTTGTTATAGACGGTGTACTCAGTATCACATCTGTCGAGTTAATGCTTCACAATAAAGTGTAAAATGAGCTGTCTCCTCCTTTAACTGCTTCTCATCAATATGCTGAAAGAAGTGAGCTCTGTCAGGATGAGAAGGCACACAGCAGAGTTGAGGTACAATCAAATGCAAATTAAGGGAAAGCTGCAAAACTACATAAGCTTGTTTGCACTAACATTATGGTATCCTTTGTGAGGTCTTTGTGGTGGGGCAAATGAAGCCAGATGCTTGGTGCTTTCAGCAGCTGCAACCCTGTCTTTGTGTGTACACCCCTCAGAGGTTTTCACAAAGGACTATCAGATCATGGTTGATGGATAAAAAGGGGATCAAAATGAAAAGCTGGATCAGTTCAGAACTCACTTGCTCTCTCTCTGGGGGTCTTGGTGTTGAACACAGAGAGTGGATTGTAAGCGTTGAGATTTGGCTCCAGGAACGCCACGGGCATGGCTGCCACCAGGGTCGCCAGGCTCTCCCCCATCGCTGGGAGATGCCTGCAAATCAGGATGGAAGTTCAACAAGTGTGGTACGAATAAAACACAGGCACAGAAAGAATACACTCTGCAACACAAGAGGGAAAGTCAAGAATTTGTCCTCCTGTTTGGAGTCAGTAAAGTGCTTCGAAGTGCAGTCCAATTATCTTCCACATTCAAGCTTCTGTTGCTTCTGGACTTCGCATGGCATCACTATAATTCAGAGCAGACAGCTAAGGAGAGGTTTTGATCAAACTTTTTTAACAGGTTTTTTTACAGCCTGAGTTGGCTCAAGGTGACAAACAGCTTTTGGAATTTTTTCAGTCGTGTTACAGCCAGTCAGGGAATAACACCACAGAACTGTGCTTTTTTAATGACAGACATTTAGCACGGCAAAGTCTTTCTGCTGCGTCCTCTCCTGGGGACTGTGAAATAATTTAGCTTTAATGGTTTTCCATAAAATCTGATGGTTATCTTGTCTGGTCACAGTCCAACCCGTGGTAATGTATTTATAGAGAGAGTACACAAGGTCATCATCATATAGGTCCTGAGTCTATACGCCGTGAGTGTGAGTTCATCAAAGAGCTCAGCGGCCATGTCCTGATAAACAGTGATGTGATTAATGCAGTTTTGTTTCTGGATACTAAATATCATAAATAAAAGCTTTCATATCAAGCTTTCAGTGTTCCCAAACAATCTCAAACTCCATGACCAAATATACACTGTAATTATTTAACATCCTGCTGCATGTTAAGACATGATGTTTGGGATCCTACCTCTCTACGAAGACGTTCTTTCCTGTTCCCAGACAGAAGAAACAGCTCAGGATTCGGTAGCAGGAGAGCTGCACATCATTCACTGAAAAAAAGATATACATAAAGTTATAAATGACTTATTTTTGGTTTAATAATGAGTATTTCTAAGCTGTGTGAATGTAGGATTTGTATGCATGGTGGGTCTAAAGACTGGGTGGTTTTATGAGACCGAGTACCTCTATTTAATTCATGTTGGGGACCATGAAATAGATCTGTTTCAATGAACCAGCTCTATTTATTTTATTTTGATGTTTTAATTATTTACTTGCGATTGCACACTTTGTAGCCAGGACTAATGTGTCAATGTGAGAAGAGATCTGTGTTTATACAAGAAGAAAGAGGCTTTTTCTCCATCTTTATCCATTTGTGTTGAAAGTTACTGAAGAGAGATGAGACCAAACTTGTGTATCGTCCCTAATGACTCTGTAATTTCATTTATCTACATGTTTTTTAGTATCATATTCTATATTTTTCTCTTCAAAAAATTATAAAGATAGAAACACAAAATACAAAAACATGTTGCAATGAAAGCACTTGCATCACATTGTGTTGTATTTTTTTTATGGAACATGTGCAATTTAGTTAATGGGTAATGTGTAATTTATGTTTGTGGTTTTTATTAGTGTGTGCTCCTCTATTAATATGTCATTTGTTTTTTGTTGTTAATATTAACAATACTACTGTGGAGAAGGCGAAATGTGCACAGGACTTGAGTCCAAAAAAAATGTCCCTATGGTAACACTAATGTGTATAGTATCGCATAGTATCGTATTGTGTTGAGTCGCGTTTAGTCGTGTAGAGTCGTGATGTGTCATGTAGTGTCATATTGTAGCGTATTTTATCATGTCATATCATATTGTATCCTTTCATATCAAATCAATTGACATCGTATAATATTACATTGAATCCTGTTGTGTCATATTGTATTGTACCATACTGTATTGTTGCGTAATGTAACAAATTGTAAGATAAGGTATCAAAACATAACCTAATGTATAGTAAAATATTGTATTGTAACAAATCTTATAGTATTGTGTTGTCTCTTGTCTTGTCTTGTTGTATTGTATTATGTTGTATCGTATAGTATCGTATCCAAACATATCCTATGACATCGTTTCATATTGTGTCGTATAGTATCATACAACACAATGATACTCTTGAAAGACCCAACTCGGTCGAGGCATGATGCCTGTCTAACATGATTCTGGTTCTGCCTGAGGTTTCTTCCTGTTAAAAGGAAGTTTTTCCTCGCCACTGTAACTAGCTAAATACTGCTATATGCAATGGCCATGATGGATTAAGGTGGGGTAAGACTGAGCAGCAGTGGCTCAGTCCATAGGGAACCCCCCATAGGGACTTGGCTTGGGAACCGAAGGGTCGCCGGTTCGAGTCCCAGTATGGACGAAGTTTGGCAAGTGGACTGGTGGCTGGAGAGGTGCTGGTTCACTTGCCTGGGCACTACCGAGGTGCCCCTGAGCAAGGCACCGAACCCCCAACTGCTCCGGGTGCGCTGGTTGACGGCAGTATCCTCACTCTGACATCTCTCCCTAAGCATGTTCACTGCATGTGCATGCATTTGTATGTATATACCAAAAAACTGTATGTGTAGCAATTCCAAAAATAGCATGAGTGAAAAAAATTTAATTCCCCCCCCCGGGGATTAATAAAGTACCTTTCTTTCTTTATCCTGTCTTGGTGTTGGGTCTCTGTTCATGATTTGACATAGAGTACGATCTAGACCTCCTATGTTTGTAAAAGCGTCTTGAGATAACGTTTGTTGTGATTTGGCGCTATACAAATAAAGATTGATTGATTGATTGATCATATTGTATTGTACCATGTCATACCATATTGTGATGTATCATCGAACCATGTTGTGCCGTATAGCATCATATCGTGTTGTACCATGTTGTGTCTTATTCTAATTTATCTTATTGTACTTTATCACATCTATCATATATGTTACGTAATGTAACATATTGCAACGTAACATAATGAAACATAACATATTGTAAAGTATTGTATTGTAACGAATCATATTGTAAAGTATAGTATTGTGTTGTTGTGTCTTATCTTAAAGTTTTGTATTGTAATGTATCATATTGTAACACAACATAAAGTATAGTAGCGTGTTGTGTTATGTGTTGTGTCTTGTCATGTCTTGTTGTGTTGTATCGTATCCTATTGTTCCAATCATATCCTATGACACTGTTTCATATTGTGTCGTGTAGTATCATATTGTATTTTACCATGTAATATCATATTGTGATGTATTTGGTATTATCATATCATATGAACTTACACAGCAGATCAATTCCGAATTCATTGGTCTTGATGTGCTCAAACAGGGCGGTGAGGACGGGCAGCAGAGCCACAGTCACATAGTTGATGCTTTGACTGACGCTCTTCATCTGAGCCCGAGACTGCATGAACTTCCCCAGTTTTAACATCTCCAGCAGCTTCTCCAGGTCCTCTGCAGCGTTCTCAAAGAAAGTCCGAACCCCGGCTTTGACCAGCTCTGAGCCCGACTTCATCACGGTTCTACGACAGGAGAGGGACAACAGGGCTGATGCACACAGTCATGTCAACTGAACACTGTGCATGAACAGACAACAGTGTGTGCCTACCTGGTGTCCAGTGAGTTGGTGAGGATGTGCAGACAGCCCACCATTATCGCAGAGTCACTACCTGTAAGATAAGGTTTTACTGTAGAAGTTGAAAAGTCTTTAAAGCTACAAGACACACAGGCAAGACAGAGGCAAAGCCAGCCTTACCAAAAAGAGAAATCCTGTGTCTGACAAGAGCTGCCAGCTTACAGAACAGGCTGGAAAACAAAGAGGGTAAGAACAGAAGTGAGGAAAAAGCTTCAGATAGGAACAAGGAAGAGCTGGAAAAAGCAAAGTGAGTGAAGAAATAAGAGGAAAAAAAGGCGAGTGTATTTTCACGGATGGGGACAGAAAACCTGAACAGCAAAAGCCTGGTGTGTTCATTATATCTCAACAGTACCTGGTGACCATCTCCTTCTCTTTGTTAGAAGCACACCCACAGCTGCTCAGATTCTTGCTTGGTGTGGAAATGAAGTACAGCCCGTGGTTTTTAAAAGTTTGATCAATCAGGGGAAGCAACACCTGCGGGAGAGAAGTGAAGCTATTAAATCACTTCAATGCTTTGAAGTTGTCAAAGTTTCAGGAGGCATGAGGGGACTTTCAGACCTTGGCGAAGAACTTGATTTCCTGGTCATGAGGTGATTTGTCCGTCTTCCCGCTGGTGGCCATAGCCTCTGGTTTTACAACAGAAAGGAAGGTCAGCAGAACAAAAGAGCTCTGAGAAAAAAAAAACCCTCTTGATGCTGAGAGTTCTCGTGTTAAATATACGACACACTCACCAAGATGAGCGATAAACTCCTGAGCAGAGTCGATGTACTTTAACAGCCTCTTGAGGAACTTGTAGGAGAAACGTTTCTCCATGGATGATGAGTCCTGCTCGATGTCCTTCAAACCTCTGTGAGAGGTAAGATCATAGATGTGTAATAATATAAAAACAACCTTTACTGATTACTGGATTATTTTGAATTTGGAATAAAATGTGGTTTACCTTGTGATAACATAGCCGCTGATCTGCAGAAACTTGAAGAGATCCTGGGCCTTCTCTCGGTCTCTGTACTTCTCTTTAGCGGTCAGG